>NC_133618.1:459023726-459181238 GCF_048593235.1 Sminthopsis crassicaudata | reverse complement strand
TCCTTTCCTTTCCTTTCCTTTCCTTTCCTTTCCCTTCCTTTCCCTTCCTTCTTTTCTCTTCTTTTCTTTTTCTTTTTTTCTTTTTCTTTTTTTTTTTTGACCCTTAAGATATAGCTCCAGTTTTTCCTCCTCCAAGAAGCTGGCATTGAAGAAAATCAGTTTCCTCTTTGACCTCTCTGTCACATTGTACTTTAAATTCACTTAACTGCAATCTATATATTATTGTGAAAAAAAGAGCTAAACAAGAAACCACAGGCCCTGGATTCTAATCTCTGTTCTATAACTTTCTACTGATAAGATTCTAGACATTCCATTTTCTACTCTATGAATCTCATTTTTCTGTAAAAATAATAATAATTGCTATTATTATTATTATTATTATTATTCATTACCCCCATCTTCCTTATAGGGGAATAGATGGGATAGAAGAAAAATCTTTACAAACCTGTGAAAGACTTACCTCACAGGGGTGTTATGAGGGAAAAAATATGTGTTCTTTTAGTTTGGTTCCAAGGGCTGAGCCTGTGATTTCATTAATATAGGGAACCTCTATCAATACAGGTTGCTCATGTCTCTGCAATTTCTAATCTTAGCATGTTACCAAAAGCCCTGCCAGTTTCACCAAGGGTCCACCATCTAATTCATGTCAGAGGTAACACTGAAACATAGGTCTCCTGCCTCTCATGCTGGCACTTTATCCCTTATTCAAAAATGCTTCTTACTATGAAATCTATACAAATGTGACATTTTTATACTTCTTATCATTTTCTTTCACTCTACTGCTAATTCTCTAGGATCAGGGAATTTATGTTCAATTTCCCCCTCAGCTTTGACCATCTGATGCCTAACCCCACATTGAGCAGATAATAGGTACTCAAGCAACAAATGTTTATTAAATGTCTACTATATACCAAGTACTCTGCTAGATGATAATACAAAAAAAAATGTTGAAAACATCCCTGTTCTCCCCAGAGTTTACATTCTAACAGGGAAAACAGCCTGAAGAGTTATATATACATGTAGACTATGTAAAATACAATGTGAAGGAAAATACTAGCTGCTGGGGGGGTAATAGGGAAAGCTCTTTTAGAAGATGGAATTTAAATCAAGCTGTAAAGAAAAGTAAGGATTTCAAATGGTGGAGATGGAAAAGAAGTGCTTGTCAGATGGGGTAAGGAGCAGAGTATAAAAGGGCAAACAGACTGGAGGATGGAATATCATGTGAGAACTAGCAAGAAATCTAGTACTGTAGAATATAAAGTGGTATGATATACACACACACACACACACACACACACACACACACACTTAGGTTTTAAAGTTAGGTTAGAGTTAGTTTGTGAATGGGGTTTTAATGTCAAAGTAATACATATTTGATCCTAGAAGTAAAAAGGAGCCCCTGGAGTTTATTTAGCAGAGGAGTAGACAGCATCAGAATTTCAAAAATACTATTTTGGTATCTTTCCATTAATGTTTCATGAAAGAATGGAAAGACAAGAGACAAGGAGGCCCCTTAGGAAGGTCTTATAATCATTCTGTAGGAAAATGTTGAAAAACTGAACTATGGAGCTGGCTATTAGAGCCTAAAGAAGAGGATAGGTTTGAGAGTTGTAGTGGAGGTAGAATTAGCCCAGTTTGCCAGCTGATTGTGTATGCCAAATGAGAGAAAGAGAGTGAAGAAGTTGCAAGGCTTGGTGAGTGGAAGGACGTTATTGAATTCAATCAAAATTATAATGATAATTTCCAGGAATGAAGCCAAGATGGTGAACTGAAGTCAGGAAGCTGTTCAAGCTCTCCCAGTTTCCCTAGAAAACCACATGAAAACAAGCCTCTGAACAGAGTTTGACAGAATGAAAACACTCTCCAGTTCAAGATAGAGTGGAAAAACTTCAGGAAAAGTCAGTCTCACTGGTGTCAAAAGAGTGTTCAGCCCAGCTCAAATAGATTCTGGAAAAGCTCTTAATCACAGCAAATCAGCAACTAAGACCCTTAGTCCTGGATCAATAAAGTCGCAAATCAGGGGGGCAGGGCAGTTTCCAATCCCAGATCTGAAGGGAAACTCTGGGGAATCAGGATGTTTTCTGAAAAGAACATGCAAAGCTACTCACTGCAAACACCAGGAGCCCCTGTGCTCAAAACCAAAACTTAGAACTGTGCAGGAAGCTTGGGACAGGGTCCCCTTTGCCCCAGGAACAAAGCTCAATCATAAAAGTAAAAAATATAAAAACTAATAGGAAGAAAATGAGCAAGAAACAGAAAAAAAACCTTGATCATAGAAAACTACTATGGTGACAGGGCAGATTAAAACACAAATTCAAAGACAGAATGTCTACAGAACAAAAAATTTAAAAGAGTGATATGAATTGGTCTGAAGCCCAAAGAAGTTTCTTCTAAATGTTCAAAAAAGATTTTAAAAGACAAATAAGAGAGATAGAAGAAAAATGGGAAAGGAAATGAGAGGTATGCAAAAGAGAGTCAAGAGTTTAGAAAAGAAGGGGAAAATTATATGAAGAAAACATCTTCAAAAGTAGAATTAACCAAATGGAGAAAGAAATGCAAAAGCTAATTAAAGAAAATCACACATTAAAAACTAGAACAGGCCAAACAGCTAATGACTCTGTGAGACAAGAAGAATCATTCAAACAAACTAATAAAAAAAATTATAGTAGCTCCCTAAGAAAAAAACTCAAGGGCCAGATGGATTCACAATATACCAAACATTTAAAGGATAATTAGTATCAGTACTATGTAAACTATTTGTAAAAAGAGATAAAGAAGGAGTCCTGCCAAATTCCTGACACAAATATGGCATTGACATCTAAACTGGGAAGAGCCAAAATAGAGAAAGAAAATTAGATTAATTTTGCTAATAAATATTGATGCAAACATTTTATTTTTTATTCTTAAAGCTTTTTATTTACAAAACATATGCATGGGTAATTTTTCAACATAGACTCTTGCAAAGCCTTCTGTTCCAAATTATCCCCTCCTTCCCTCCATCCCTCCCCTAGATGGCAGATAGTCCATGTTAAATATGTTAAATATATATATATATATATATATATATATATATACATATATATATATAATCCAATCTATGCATATATATTTATACAGTTATCTTGTTGAACAAGAAAAATTAGAACAAGAAGAAAAATAACTGGAAAAGAAAACAAAATGCAAGCAAACACAAAAGAAAGAGTGAGAATACTATATTGTGTTCCACATTCAGTTCCCACAGTCCTCTCTCTGGGTGTATATGGCTCTCTTCATCAATGAACAATTAGAATTGGTTTGGGTCATCTCATTGTTGAAGAGAGCCACGTCCATCAGAATTCTTCATCACATAATCTTAATGTTGCCATGTACAATGATCTCCTGGTTCTGCTCCTTTCACTTAGCATCAGTTAATGCAAGTCTCTCCATGCCTCTCTGAAATCATTCTGCTGGTTGTTTTTTATATAACAATGATATTTCATAGCATTCACATACTATAATTTATTCACCCATTCTCCATGTTATGGGCATCGATTCAGTTTCAACTTTCTTGCCACTACAAAAAGGGCTGCCACAAACATTTTTCACAATGGGTCCCTTTCCCTCCTTTAAGATCTCTTTGGGATATAAGCCCAATAAAAACACTGCTGGATTAAAGGATGTGTGCAGTTTAATAGCTCTTTGGACATAGTTTCATATTGCTCGCCAGAATGGTTGGATCTATTCACAGCTCCACCAACAATGTATGTGTCCCAGTTTTCCCACATCCCCTCCAACATTTGTCATTATCTTTTTCTGTCATCTTAGCCAATCTGAGAGGTGTGTAGTGGTATCTCAGAGTTATCTTAATGATGCAAACATTTTAAATAACATATTATCAAAGCAATTACAGCAATTTATCATCAGGATAATATAGTAAGACCAAGTGGGATTTACACTGTGAATACAGGGCTGGTTCAATATCAGGAAAAATATTACTATAATCAATCCTATTAATATCAAAGGTAACAGAAAACAAATTATAATCTGAGTAGAAAAAGCTTTTGACAAAATACAGTACATTTCTATTAAAAACATTGGAGAACAAAAGGATCCCTTCTTAAAATAATAAGCACTGTCTATCTAAAACCAATAGCAAGTGTTATTTGTAATGGAGAGAAACTGGACATATTTCAATAAGATTAGGGGTGAAACAAGGATGTCCATTAACACTACTGTTATTTAACATTGTATTAGAAATGCTAGCTTTACCAATTAGAAAAGAAAATGAAATTAAATGAATTAGAATAGGCAATGCAGAAATAACATAATTACTTTTTTACAGATGATATGATGATATACTTAAAGAATTTTAGAAAATCATCCAAAAATATATGAAACAATTAACAGCTTTACAAAGTTGCAGGATAAAAAATAAACCCACAGAAATCATCAGCGTTTCTATATATTACTAACAAAGCACATTAGCAAGAGATAGAAAAGAGAAATCCCATTTAAGATAACTATAGACAAAATGAAATACTTCAGGGTCTACCTGCCAAGACAAATCCAAGAAGTAGACGAACACAATTACAAAATGCTTCTCACAAGAACTAAGTCAGATCTTAACAATTGGAAAGGTATCCATTGCTCATGGGTAGGCTGAGCATAATAATAAAAATAATAATATAATAAAAATAACAATTCTGGTTAAGTTGATCTTTTTTTCAGTGTCATACCAATCAAACTTCCAAAATTATTTTAAAGATCTAGGAAAAATAATAATATTAATCTGGAAAAACAAAAGGTCAAGAATATCAAGAAATGAAAAAAAAAACACTAAGGTTGGTGACTTAGCAGTACCAAGTGTAAACCTATAATATAAAGCAGTAGTCATTAAACCATTTGGTACTGCATAAGAAATAGAGTGGTGTATTAGTGGAATAGTGGAATTAGTGGAATAGATTTAGATATATGTGACACAATAAACAAGACCTATAGCAATTTATTATATGATAAACTCCCAAACTCCAATTTATGTAATAAAAAACTCACTATTTGAGAAAAATTGCTGGGAAAACTGGAGAATGATATATCAGAAACTCAGCATAGACCCATATCTCACACCCCACACCAAAATGAGGTCAAAATGAGTACATGATTTGGACATAAAGGATAATACCAAAAATAAATTAGGAGAGCACAGGATAATCTATCTATTAGATTTTTAGAGAAGGAAATCATTTTTGATCAAAGAATTAAAGAACATCATGAAAGGCAAAATGGGCAACTTTGATTACATTAAATTAAAAAGGATTTGCATAAATGAAACTAACAGAAACAAGATTAAAAGGAAAGTATGAAAATTCTTTACAGTGTTTCTGAGAAAGGTCTCATTTCTAAAATATACAAAGAATTCTGTCAAATTTATAAGAATAAAAGTCATTTCCCAATTAATAAATGCTTAAAGAATATGAACAGACAATTTTCAGGTGACAGATTTAAAATCATATATTAACATAAATTACATATAGTTACATGAAAAAAAAAATGCTTTAAGAGCAGCTAGATAGTACAGTGAATACAGCACTGGCCCTGGAGTCAGGAAGACCTGAGTTCAAATTTGACCTGAGACCCTTAACACTTCTTAGCTATGTGACCTTGGGCAAGTCACTTAATCCCAATCACCTAGTCAATAAATAAATAAATAATATAATATAATAATTTTTAAAAGAAAGAAATAGATGTTTTAAATACTATTGATTACAGAAATGCAAATTAAAACAGCTCTGAGGTACCATCTCAAACCTCTCAGATTGGCTGAAATGACAGGAAAAGATAGTGATAAATGTTTGAGTGGATGTGCAAAAGTTGGAGCTCTAATGCATTGTTAGTAGATGTGAAATGATCCAACCATTCTGGAAAGCAATTTTTAACTATGTCCAAAAAGCTATAAAACTGTGCATATGCTTTGACCAGCAATGATCTGTATCCCAAGGAAATTATAGAGGAGGGGGAAGGACTCACATGTGCAAAAATGTTTATAGCAGCTGTTTTTGTGGTAGTAAAGAACTGGAAAATGAGTAGTTGCCCATTAATTGAGGAAAGGCTGAACAAGTTGTAATGTAGGAAGATAGTAGAATATTATTGTTCTATAAAAATGAATAACAAGCAGATTTTAGAAAGAACTTGGGAAGAATCACATAAGCTGATGCTGAGCGAAACAAGCAGCAGCAGGAATACATTGTACACAATAGCAAGAATTTGTGATGTTCAACTATGAATGATTTGGTTCTTCTTAGTGGTTCAATGATCCAAAGCAATCCAATGGACTTTTTTCGGACAATGCCATCTATATCCAGTAAAAGAAGTAAGGAGACTGAATGTAAACCAACACATGCTATGTTCATTTTTTTCCTCTCCCCCACTCCCATGGTCTGATTTTTGTTCTGCCTTTTCTCTCTCAAAATGATTCATAAAGTGATGTGTATTAAAAATAAATGAATTTACTGGGAAATATAATATAGATTGGAAGAACAGATAATGAATTTTGTTTGGGACATTCTGAGTTTCAGATATCAAGGCAAAATGCACAGGGCTTAGTTGGTGAGATTGGACAGTAATTCATGTGAGAGAATACATTTAGGAAGCATTTACATCTGGGAGGAGAATTGAATTCATGGTCTCAATCACTGTTGAATGGATGTTGTAGGATGAAACCTTCCATCCCTTCTTTGATTAATATACTTAAGGAATAAGCATCAGTGCACTGGATAGAATCCTAGATGTAGAGTTAATATGAAATGAGTTCAAATATCATCTCTGCTACTTTTCAGTGTGACCTCAAGTAATTCACTTTTTCTCTTTGTTGGATATAGAATACTCTTTTATTAAATTAGGTTAGACAAGATGATCCCTAAGGTAATATAGATGATATTTATCCCTGGCTCCCTAGGAACAAGAAAGGAAATACTTGAACTGGGATTAACTAATTATATGGGTCAAAAACTAGAGAAACAAGACTAGAGTAATTGAAGAGTACAGGATATCCTAAGCTGCTCTGCTTACCATATAATTGGCAAAACAGGAGATATTAAATACTTTAGTTTGTTCCTTGTCTTAGTAAGTTTCTGAAATCTTAGTATTTCAGAACTCTAGAGGGGAAAAAAAGGAGATGGGGTGAAATTAATCAACAAGCATGATATATTTTAGTCATTGTTTTAAGAATACAAAGGTAAATAAAGCAATTCCTACCTTCAAGGAGATTCATAGTTGGAATTATTGAAAGAAAATGCATGAGTTCTAAGTATTATGCCCTGCTTGCCATGTTTGTCTATACACACATATTATGTTTGCATACATATAACACACATTCATGTAAATACATGCATGTGTACATTCACACATGATACATATATCTGTACATAAATGCATACATATTTAAGCTGAGGCATAACATGAATCGAACAAAATTCTCAATAATGGAAGCAGGTCAGGATACAGATAGGGAGTCTGCCTTGACTTTGATTTTTAGAGAAGAAACTTAAGTTGGAGAATTATTTCCCCATTTGAAATATGGAGAAATAGAAATGAGAAATAAGCTGCCTGAAGTTGTATAACAAGTGAATAAAAGAGCCAGAACTAAAACATAGGTCTCCCAGGCCATCTTTCGTTTAGAGAACGCTTTCTTCCTCCTATCCACCCCATTTCCTTTTTCACCCTATAACCTTGGCTTTGTGATTATTTTTAGCCTAAGCCAGGAGCATAATTCTGTTTGAACTCTCAGTCAGTTGTGAGAATAAGGTGGATGTCCAGCATACTTTGAACTAAGAGTTGTGTCTCATACTACATATTCTCCAGGGTTCATTATACATGCTGATCTTAGTAGGGACATAGGTGATGGATTTAACAATGTGGAGAAATTAAGACTTGCCTTATGAGCTAAATTACAGTGCCATATGGGAGAGCTGGAATTATAATCCCCAGCTGATCATCTTTTTCACCTTGACTTGATAAAACTGACAGTAATAATAAATACATCTATTTCATTCATAAAATATTTTCACATATGTTCTCTTATTTGGTTTTTGCAAAAAGCCTAAGAGGCTCTTGTGTACATATAGTTACCCCCATTTTTTTAGATATGATAACTGAGATTTAGGAAAGTAACTAGTCCAAACTTACACTGCTAAAAGATACAGAGTATAAATAGAACTCAAATATACTTCTTGTGACTCCTCATTCAGTATCTTTACAAGGGATACCCCTTTTCCATAGAAGCTTATAAGCCAAGTATACTATCCAGAAAATAATGGATTTTTTTTGTCTCTTAGAAGGATATGTCTTTGTGTTTTGGAATCTGGGAGGGGGTATTGTTACCTAGCCCTTTAGAAAATCATACATACAAAAGAATACAACTCCTCTTGACTTCTTCCTGGAGAGGAGAGTTATGCTCTCAAGCCAATCAGTGATCATGAAAACATCTTTCTGCTGGGGAGTCTCCATGGCATCGATTCTTTGGAAGATTTATGTCATTGACCTGATCTCAATGAAGGAACTAAATTCAATTCACTAAGGAATTACATGTCTGCCTGATCAATAATCTATTTATCTCCTTCACTTTGCAATCTTTAGACATTCCAAACCTGTCATAGGAAATTGAAAGCTTTTTAAAAATATAATTATAATGATTCCTGAAGGCATCTCCAGCACTGCTGGAGAAACTCAGGGGACTGTGGGGAAATATAGCCCCAGTATGTAAAATAAGGACCAAACTTTGGTATCCACTCAGGGATATAAACTGAAGCCATTATTAAGTACAGCATCTGGATCATGGGAAATAACATGCCCTCTCTGCTTTTGTTGTAGACATACCACACCTTTAGTTTTCTCCTTAGTTCTAGGCCTCATGTTTAAGAAGACAACATCAAACTGGAAAAGTTTTGAAAAGATGACAAGATGGTGAGTGTTCAGGATATAACAGGTGATGAATGGAAAGAAGCAAATATTGTAGCTTGGAGAAGAGAAAACTAACAGAAGGTAGGATAGATGGCTTAAAATAATTCACATTCACTACTACTGCTACTATCACTATAAGCACTACCAATACTGTGCTGCTGCTACTACTTACTATTACTACTACTACTACTACTACTACTACTACTACTACTACTATTACTACTATTACTACTACTACTATACTATTACTATGACTATGACTATTGGTATCACTACTACTACTACCACCATCCCTACTATTGCTATTACTACTATTATTACAACTACTGTTGTTTGTTTTTGAAGAGAACTAAAGCCATCATGATCAGGGGGCAAGGTACAATGCCTTAAGCTATGACTGATCAATCCAATGAGAGCTCATATGCCTCTAGCACAGACTGAACACAAGTGGTCTATTAGAACATTTGGGATGGAGATGTCTCTGGATTTACACAGATCCCCTTTCCTTTAGGCTACTGCATTTCTGCTTTGCTCATGGAGCACAGTATGACTCCCCAGGTAAGTACTGGCTTTGCTGAATTCTCTATAAAATAGTATTTTAGGTAAGTGTCTGTTTGGCCTTCAGGTTACATGATCTATGTGAAACATTGGACTAACGTTTAAATGCTTGGCAGTTAAACATGATAGGGGAACCTCAGTGACTGCTACTTTATCTTGCCAGATGATCTTCAGAAATCTTCCTAAGATAATTCAAGTGGAAGTGGTTCTGTTTTCTGGTCCTGACACTGCTAGGATGTCTCTCTAGGTTTCACAGGCGTGCAATAGTGAAGTAAGAATGGTAGCTCTGTAGACTTTTATTTTGTATGCAGCCTAATACTCCTTCTTTCCCATGCTTTCAGAGACTTCCAAATGTTGAGTTAGCTCAGCCAGTGCTTGCATCCACTGTATCATCTATGTGGATATCCCTGCAAAGTATATTGCCAAGGTAAGATAACTTATCCACAGAATTCAAAATATCCCTATTTGCTGTGACCAGTGGTTTCTGGTGTGGCTGAAGCATTGCTTATTGGTGGAGGATCTCCATTTTCTTGCTGTTGGTTGCCAGACCAAACTTAGCACGAACATGAAGGAACTGGCAGCATTTCAGCCTCAGGCTGCATTGAGTTCATCAATAAACAAAAAGCCATGCACCAACTCTCCCTGCATGTTGGTGTTGGCTTGTACCTTTTTCAAGTCATTGATGTCTGACAACACTGGAAAACACCATACTAAGAAGCATGGGAGCGAGCATGCAGGCCTGCTTCACTCCGTTAGTGCCTAGGAATGCAAGAGCATTGTCCTTCGCCCCTGTCAAGTATGCGTCATGAAACGGGTGCACAATTCTAATGAACTTCTCTGAGGCACCATGATCTTCCTTAAATCCTCATTAGAGATAGTATCAAAGGCCCTTAGTCAGATCAATGGATATCGTATACAGACTTCTGTTCTGCTCCTGGCATTAGGGCTGAAGTTGTTGGACAGCAGTTCTTCAGCCCTTTCTAAATCCACACTGATTCTAAAGCAGATGACCATTTTCCAGGTGAAGAATACATCATTAAGGAGGATTCTTATTTGTATTCTGCTTCAACTCTATTTGACATAAAATAATAATTAAAAAAAATAAACAGTCCAAAAGTGGCTCAGACTTCATTATGAGGAGCTTTTTGTCACTAGAAGGGTTCATTTAAATGTTGGCTAGTTGTTTGTCAGGATTGTTGTGAAAGAAATTCCTCCATTGGGTGCCAGTCTACATAAAGACTTCTAATATCCCTTTGACCAACCAAATAGAATTCTATGAGTTATTATTAAGATCTTATCAGAAGTCTGGCACATGCCATTTTGCAGGGAGAGTAATGGTTATATATCTAGGTAATCTCTTTAGGAATATACACAATTTACATTAAGTAAGCATATACCACTGTTCAAGCCATTATGACTCAGGAATCTTTCCTAATTCTTCCCATATGGTCTATGATTTCTCTACATAGTAGAAATAAAATATTTTGATGGTTTCAGAATTGAGTAGTGCAAGTGGCATATGAACCTCTCCCAGGTTCTATACTCAATTTCTTCTGGCTTAGATTTATGACCCTACTTTCTGCCCTGAAAATCTCTGGGCAGCACAAGGAGCTACTTGTACCTTACAAACAATTCAAGAAGAAAAAAAATCAGAGTCTTTACCAGTCAAGGTGATATATGGAATGGTTCAAGGAAATAGAGGAGAAATATAAAAAAAAATGCAATGTATTTCAGATACATAAATAGAAAGCTAAGTGGAGGAATAGAAATCAGTAAACTACATTTTATAATTAAAAGTTTTTAGAATTATATCAGTCTGTTTTGGTGCCTGGGGGCTTGATGGTCAATTACAATAACTAAATTACCAAAGATTAGATGAGGACAGCTCTTTCAATTACTGTCCATGAATACATAGGATACTAAAGCTGGAAGGAATCTAGAACACAGAATATGGGAGCATGGAGTGGTCTTTAAATGTAACTGTAAGGTACCTCAGAGATAACAGGGATGGTATAAGGGAGATCATGCTCAGGTATCAGTTAGGCCATTTGTCCTTTAAATATATATATATATATATATATATATATATGTATATATATATATATATATATATATATATATATATATATATGTAAGTAAAGGAATATATTCTGTGAGAAGACATGAGGAAAGATTAATTTTTCTCTTTCTTCATCTCCCATTCCCATCCCATGTTAGTCATGCTTAATATTTACAGTAGGCTTCTAATATTGTCTCCACCCCTTAGGACCACACAATATTGCTCTCATGTCATAATTGCTTTAGGACTTGTTCTATGTTTTTATCTTGAAAACCTAAATAAAAAGTACTCAACATTTGAAAACTAGTCAGAAAAAGATGCTGAGACCTTCATTCTATCTGACTTAATTTATTTTTCTATATCTAATAATATTTGCCACTGTAACACCCTCCCCTCTCATTAGATTGTTATATGAAATTACATGTATGGGGAAAAAAAAAAACAACTCTGCTCTGCAAAAAAAAAAAAAAAAAAACAATTGGAAAATAGAAGATTTGGAGCAGTACAGAGATAGTATATTTCCTATTGGTGCATATGTTACCACATAGAAGTGTTTTGGAATTCCTGGCACCCACATTTTGACAATAAATGTTCTACATTTTAAGATCCAATCTCTGAAGTATACAAGAGACAAAAACAATTAATGAATTCTGGTTCTGTTTATCTTCCTATTGTGAAGGATAATTCATTCTATATACTGGCACCAAATTATTCTTTTTCAAACATCATCTTTATCAGTGACTACAGAAAAAAAAATCAGTTCTATCACTCCACTACATACATAAAAGACAAAGTTTACTTTCTTCAACCAAGTATTCATTCAAGTTCCTCTATAATGACCTCTCAGCCTACTTTTCCAGGTTCTTTTTTGCTAGGAGAGATAGTTACAGAATCCCAATGTGCTAACATAATATAGTCACTTTGCCATTTGTTTATATCTAAAATGAAGAGGTTAAATTAAATAAAGCCAGCGTTCATTTTGCTGTGCTATTTTGTCTCACATCTTCTTTCTCTAATTGCTCACTGATTATATCTGTTTCCAATCATGGGTTGATTTATCATCTCCATATAGTTGCTTGTATATGGGTTGTAAAGAGTGTTCAGGAAGGACCATCACATCTGGCATGAGGGCTTGTTGAGCCCTTTTCAGGGCTGTTCATTTACCTTTTGTATCCACCTCTCATCCACTATTTACCTATGGTTCCCAGAAGATATAGCATGAACAGAAGACATGCTCTGCTAAAACTGTATTGACAGATATGCTAATCCAGGTTGAACTGTCAGGTTTCAAACCCATTGATGAGTTTGGGAGATATCTACCCCAAACATGTAAATACCTAATCCAATAGAATGGGTAAATGAGAAAAATCCGTTTCAATTGCCATGAAGGCAGCTAAATCAGGGTTTATAGAGTTCTTAGAGCTTGGTCAGACATAGAAAATGACAAAAGTATCTGGGATATCATCAGTGGTCCTGACTTTTGTCTTGCCACTGGACTTTGATGAATTGGAAGAGATAATGAGGTTTTATGCTCATTTAAATCCAAGTCATGGGCAAGTCAATATATCATCCTGGGATATCATTGTTTCATTTTGAAAATAAAAGACAAACAACAATCTTTCTCCTGAACTATCTATATATTACCACATCAACACATCAACAACTTCTACCTAGATGCCCCATAGGTTTGTCAAAATCATTATACACAAAGTATAACACACATTCTTTTTTATTGAAGCTTTTTATTTTTAAAAGATATGCATGGATAATTTTTCAATATTAACCCTTACAAAACCTTGTGTTCCAAATTTTCCCTTCCTTCCCCCTCCCCTAGATGGCAAGCAATCCAAAATATGTTAAACATATTAAAATATATGTTAAATCATATATATATATATCTATATGTATATATATATAAAGTAAAAATACTATATTATGATCCACTCTCCATTCCCATAGTCCTCTCTCTGGGTGTAGATGGCTCTCTTCATTACAAGATCATTGGAACTGGTCTGCATCATCTCATTGTTATAATGCATAATCTTTCCTTTAAACATGCTCTTTGTCCAAAAATCCCTATTTCTCCTTTCAGGCTCATGTCTGGCATCATCCTCAATTCTTTCCTCTTAGCTACAAATCTCACTGGTGCTTTCTCCATATCTGTCTCATTCATCTCATTTGCTTCATAGTGTATTATTACCTTGAATCAAGGCCTTACCACCTCCTACCTGGCCTATTGTTGCTATTCAGTCACTCACTCTTTGTGATCGAATAGTATTTTCCTGGCACAAATATTAGAATAGGTTGTCATTTTCTTCTCTAGTGAATTAAGGGAAAGAGAGGTTAAGTGAGTTACCTAGCATTACATAGCTAGTATCTGAGACTGGATTTGCATGCAAGTCCTCCTGATTTCAGGCCCAGTGTTCTGTCTACTGAACCACATATCTCCCTGTTGCAACCTCATATTTCTTCCCATTTCTTTTAAGCACACGGTATTCTGGATCATATAAAATTATTCATTATGGCTGATTTTTGAAAGCATAAATATTTGTGATGGAAAATGCCATCCACATCTAGAGAAAGAACTATGGAGACTGAATGCAGATCAAGGCATAACATTTTCACTTTTTTGATTTGTTTTTTGTTTTTTTCTTTCTTGTAATTTTTTTCTGATTCTTCTTTCACAACATGACTAATATGGAAATATATTTAATGTGATTGTACATATATAATCTATATCAGAATGTTTGCTGGTTTTGGGGAATGGGAAAGGAAAGGAGGGAAGGAGAACATTTGGGACTCAAAATCTTACAAAAATGAATGTTGTAAAAACTATCCTTATGAAAAATGGGGAAAGAGTACTATTAATTGAAAGAAAAAATGTCAGGAATAACTAGACATAATTCTGCTTTTTATGTGGTTTAACTTTGAACTAAATTTGCCAGATACCTGCAGGCAGTTATATTTCTTACATAGACCTGGGAAGTGAGAAATCCCAGGAAATTTCTGATAATAAGAGAACAGAGAAGTAGCTTAGACATTGAGGAAGGGGAAAAAAAAAAAAAAAAAGAAGAAGCATGTTCCTTATTACACTATTCACGAGGGCTATTTCAGTACTTCCATGTAGTTGGAAAGAACCCATCTACATTTTCCCATGATAAGCATGTGTTTTGTAAATATTAACTACTTTGACCTGCCATTAAAGATGCTCCATAATCATTTCTGATATCTTATTATTCTTTAATGTGTAGCCCCTGGGTCAATCAGTATATACATCTTACTGTCCATCTCACATAAGCTTCCTGCATTCCTGAAGCCAAAAGACATGATTTCCAATCCAAGAATGATACACTCATACTCAATTCTTAGCCACTTCTACATCATCTTTAAAATGGGAATGTTATCCTTCTATTATGGGTAACTGGGTGGCACAGTAAATGGAATGCCAGATCTGGAGTCTGAAACTCATTTTCATGAGTTCCAATGTATCCTGAGATACTTAGTAGCTGTGGGATCCTAGATGAGTGATTTAACCATTTCTCAATTTCTTCATCTGTAAAATAATCTGGAGAAAATAGTACCCACTCTAATATCTTTGACAAGAAAACCCAAAAATGTAGTCATAAAGGTTCGAAACAATTGAAATGGCAATCCTTTTATTATCTTTTTAAAAATATCCTTTGGTAAATAAAATTAAGCAAGGACATCTCAGATTCTTACTTGTATTACTATGCTCTCATACCCATATATGTGCTTCCTTACACATGCTGCCTTGTCTTTTAATACCTGGAGCCCTTAAGAGAGTGGAGGGGAAATGAAACAAAAATATAACAACCTTGAATAAACTTTAATGAAATTGTGTATTCTACTTTTTATTCATTAATTTATTCAATTAAGTGTTTCAACTACAAAGAGGGTGAAAATAATGATTATTTACATAGCAAGGCCTATTATGTATAAAGTCCTCTTCTAAATATCAAGAAGGATGAAAAATAAATAAAAAAGCAAGACAAGGGTTCCTTGGACTAAAAGGAGCTCAAATAAAGTAGAGGAGAGGAAATTTAGTGGAAAGAATCAAAAACTTTTTCAGGGGATGCAGGTTCTAGTCTTAGTCTAACTATGTAATGTGGAACAAATTCACAGTATAATATGGAACAAATCAATTTTCTTCTCCAGACCTCAGTTTTCCCATCCATAAAATTATAACATTGACCAAGATGGTCTCAAAGTACCTCTTGAATACTAATATTCTATGTTCTTGATACTTTCATTGATGAGACAAAGTTTTTAAGAAATTATATGCCAATATTTTATACCAGAATTTTTAGTTGTACAATTTTGTGGATATGTATGTATATACTTATTTTTATGCAAGTTGTAAAAATCTTGAGAACTTTGTACTTTTTTACTTTTGGCAATCATTTATCTTGGCAGATTGTGTGCCCAATGATTCATCCTCTCAAAAATCTTCTTTGAAAAAGGAATAAAAATTTATTAAGGAATGTAGGATCTTAACCTAAAATTGGGAACAACACGAGAGGTCTTCAAGTTTGACTTCTTATATGAAAACCATCTTAAGAGAATGCATCAGTTTGCAAAGTATTGCTTGGGAAATTTATTTTTAACAAGTTCTAAAAGCAGCACACAGCCAAGGAGATACCTGTAAAGGAGCAACATAAATAGAACATGTTCTCTCCATTTTACAGAAGAAAAGCAAAACCGTGCTTCCCAAAACAAGATGCCAATAATAGCAGCCAAGAAAAGTTTCCTCTGTTCTGTGTGTGCATACACATGTATATGTGTTCCAACATGCGTATGTGCATGCATGTACATGTGTGTTAAAGTTAAAGATTAGCTTTCAACTTTTAGTATTTGGATGGCTTGCCATATTGTATGGTCATTTTATTCATCCACGTCTCTTTTCTCCTCCTTCCCTTTATCCAGTCCTCTGATGTACTCCACTAGAAAATCTTGCTTACTTATGACTCTATAACTTAAATGCCCTGAAACTAGTTTGTCTAAGCTACTTAGGAAATTATTAGAGTTCTTGGTACAATCAAAACAATGAGAATTTTTCTTATTAAGATTAGTCCCTGGATAGGATGACGGGTGGAGGAAGCACAGTATTTTAAACTAAAGTACAAAGCTCTGTCCTGTTTAGTTTGTGGGTTCTAAATTATTCCCTGGCTCTCTCTAATTCAATTACCTCATAAAGAATTACTTAACTGACCTGAATCAAAAAGAGGTTATATATAATAAATTTGGAATTAGGAAGAGTATAGGAAAGAAGTTGGATAAAAAATACCTGTTAACTTCATCAAAGGGGAAAATGTGGAGGGGATTTAAAACTTCACTGATCTATGTTCTCATTGTAAAAGTACATAGCAATGCTAATACATTCCAGACACATTCATTAGAGATTCTTTTTTTTTTCTCTCCAATGATTAAAACATGTTCATCGTCTAATCTGAGTAAAGTTAATTCCATCTCTCTCTCTCTCTCTCTCTCTCTCTCTCTCTCTCTCTCTCTCTCTCTCTCTCTCTCTCTCTCTCTTTCTGTCTCTGATTCTCTGTCTCTATCTCTGTCTCTGTTTGTAATATCTATTTGTCTCATTCTCTTTCTCCTTTTCTTCCTTCTTTTTTTTTCTCTTCCTCTTCTTCCTCCCAATGTGCCATTGTGCTACTTTCACTACACTTGCTCATTTCTAGATCTCCACAAATCCCCTTTTTCCTATCATACCCAAGGAGAGAAGAAAACACCCCTCTCTGATTGGGGTTAATCTTCTTAGAGAATTCACAATTAGGTTAAAAAACATCACCTTCAGGAAAATTCTGAATCCTTATTTGTTTATAATGTGTGTATGCAAGTGTGTATTCAAACTGCAGAATACATATAGAATTTATCCTTCCCAATCTATTCTGTTTCCAGATTTTCCTTATAAGCACCATTTATTTCCTTTCTATATATGCAAGTTAGCTAACTGCACAAAAGATTATTATGGAACTGCTCAATATATATATATATATATATATGTATATATATATATATATATATATGTATATATTTTTTTTCAATGACTAAGAGATTGTACTGCAAAAGGGAAAGAGGGACACCCTGTGGGGACATTTTGTGGAAAGAGTTCTGTCAAAATTTTGTCAGGCCTAGTAATTGAGCTTGTTTTACCAGGTACAATATTTCTTAATCCTGTTTTGATCCTAGATAGATTGTCGTCTCAGAATTCTCATTTTGATGTAGTATTTTCAGTCATTTTTCAGGCATGTCCAACTTTTCATGATTTCATTTGAGGTTTATTTGGCAAAGATATGAGTGGTTTCCTATTTCATTTTCCAGATTATTTTCAAGATAAGAAAACTGAAGCAAACAGAGTTTAGAGATTTGCCCAGGATCACACAGCTAGTGTTTGCAGTCAAATTTGAACTTGGGATTCCAGGCCCAACGCTCTATTTATTGCACCACCTACTGGTCTCTTAAGCAATATGCTTTCATGCTATTTATGAGATATAATAGTCATCACATGAGGGCTGCCCCCTTCAAATAGGGCAAATAGGATAAACAATGAGGACTTAGAATTCCTGCTAGGACTTATCCATGTTCTGGGACCACAGGGTCACTGGGAGTACTGGTTTCCTTCCTTCCCTGCCTCCTTTTGGGTTTTTTTTTTTTTAATTTAATTTCTTCTTGATGACATTTTTCTCATCATTTCTCATGATGTCTTATTCTTTCAATTTTGTCTCTGTGCTGCCCTTAATATCTAGAAGCAGTACTAATATGGAGATAGTGGATATGGAGTCAAAGAGACTAGGTTCCAGTTGTAGCTCTTATTATTTACTTTGGGATATCAGGGAAGCTGTTTTACCTCTGGGTCTTGGTATCTTCATCCAGAAATGGGAGTGGGGGAGCAAGGGGAAGGAAAAAGAAGGGATATTAGACAACCTTCTAGGTAAAGACATTGTGACTTCTTTGTGAACAACAACTTGTGCACATTCATCTCATTTAGGAGTTTATACTCACCTCCTTCCCCTTTGTGGCTACTTTTAGTACTCCCTCCATTTTCACTGCTGGGAATAGTTAACAAGGTCTTTTTGAAAAGTATTTAATGTCTTCCTTTGAATAATAGGATTGTAGAGCTTGAATCAAGCCTTAGAGATGATCTAGCCTATATATTGAATTTTATAGGTGCTACCTTTATGCACAAACCAAACTGAGTTCTGGTTTGAAAAAGATGCAAGAAGAGAAAAGTATAGAATAAAATTGGGGTTTTTTTGGAGGGCAACATGGAAATTCCCATCAAACTGCTGTGTGCCTTGGATCAGGATTCTGAAGGTATGATGGAATCCATCTACAAAAAGTTAGAAATATGAGGCAGCAATTGGTGATATAACCCAAAACACTAAGGAGCTTTCTTACCTGTATTGTTTAAAAGAAAAAAAAATGCCCACAAGAGCAATATTCGCCAGATCACTTTTGCAGTGATGAGTGATCCTCCAAAGACTCACCCAATTATAAGAAGACATTCTCACATAATTTCATATTTAGTTTTATTTATTTTATATTTAGTGTCTAGAACAAAAAGTGATGCCAAGAGCAGTAGGAAAAGTGGCCATCTCCCCTGATTGCCTATGGATAGTCAGATAGAGACAAACAAAGAATTAGGTGATACACAATCTCTATATTAATAACAATGGCTAAAATTTTAAAAACATTTGATCATTTTCAAAGTAATTCACATATATTGGCATTTGAAGTTCACAGCAACCTTATGAAATATATGTTATTCTTTTTTTTAACTTATAAGGAAACTAAAACCAAGAAAGGTTAAATGGAGTTTTCAGTCATATAATTATATATTTGGGGTAGAATTTCAACTCATCTTCCTGGTTCCAATAACAGTGCTCTATCCAATGTGCAATCTATTTGCCTATCATTAATTCATATATATATATATATATATATATATATATATATATATATATATATATATACACATATATATATATACATCCATGTATCTATCAATATATTTTTATTTATCAATATCGATCTATCTGTCCATCCATCTATCTAATTTACCTTCCTCCTAGCTACCTATTTATATAGCTAGCCAACCAGTCAGTCAACCAAGCAGCTATCTATTTCTAGTGAGAAAAATTGTAGGATATCAAAAACTAATTAAGTAAAAGAATGTACATTTAAGGATATAGAAACTAGAAACTGCTATATTATAAAAGGTAGTAAAAAGAATAAATAATTTGTTCGTTGTTCTATAAAAATGATTCATTGATTATGTAGTGATGCACCATGTCAATAAGTATACCCTTAGTTATTATATATGAGGAAACTGACAACTCTTCTGAGATAATCTCACAACTTTGAGGCATATAATATAGTCCATGATCACAAAAAATGATATGAGGACTAGGACTGATTTGAATTTTTTAAATTGATTTTTTAATTATAAATTTTTTGACAGTACATATGCATGGGTAATTTTTTTTTACAAAATTATCCCTTGGGGCAGCTAGGTGGCGCAGTGGATAGAGCACCAGCCCAGAAGTTAGGAGGACCTGAGTTCAAATCTGATCTCAGACACTTAACACTTCCTAGCTGTGTGACCCTGGGCAAGTCACTTAACCCCAATTGCCTCAGGGGAAAAAAAAAGACATAGCCATCAAAACAAATTTAAGATCTTGATTAGTGATTTAGTACACAATTTATAGAAACAAATGAGCATACAACATTATCCCTTGTACTCACTTCTATTCCGAATTTTCCCCTCCTTCTCTCCAACCCCTCCCCTAGATGACAGACTATCCCATACATGTTAACTATGTTACAGTATATCCTAGATACAATATATGTGTGCAGAACCGAATTTCTTGTTGCACAGGAAGAATTGGATTCAGAAGGTAAAAATAACCTGGGAAGAAAGACAAAAGTGCAAACATTTTACACTCAATTCCCAGTGTTCCTTCTCTGGGTGTAGCTGATTCTGTCCATCATTGATCAACTGGAACTGAATTAGATCTTCTCTATGTTGAAGAGAGCCACGTCCATCAGAATACATCCTCATACAGTATTATTGTTGAAGTATATAATGATCTTCTGGTTCTGCTCATTTCACTCAGTATCAGTTGATGTAAGTCACTCCAAACCTCTCTATATTCATCTTGCTGGTCATTTCTTACAGAACAATAATATTCCATAACATTCATATACCATACTTTACCCAATCATTCTCCAATTGATGGACATCCATATATTTTCCATTTTTTAGCCACTACATTGTCATTTATTAAAAGGTACCAAATAGTAGTAGGATTCAAATCCAGATTTCTGGGTAAACACATCATATCTTCTACAAGAAGGTGTCCCTTTGCATTTTTTTTAAAGTGTCTTCGTCTCTCTTTGTCTCTCTGTTTTTGTGTGTCTGTCTTCCTCCCCTGTCTCTTTATCTTGGTCTGTCTGTATGTCTGTCTCTCTCTGTCTCTCTTTCTCTTACTCTCACTCTTACTCTCAAATTTGCTTTCTGTCTCTTATCATCTAAAATCTCCACTACACTCAGATTAGATAGCTAAGTGGCACAGTAGATAGACAACTGGACTTGAACTCAGAAATTTGGCTTTAAACACAGTGTGACACTGGGTACATCACAAAACCTGTTTGCCTCAGTTGTCTCAACAGTAAAATTGGAATAAGAATAGCATTTTCTCCCAGGTTTGTTGGGAGGAGGAAATTTTTGTAAAGAGCTTAGCACATAACCTGGCACATATCCAATAGTTATTAAATGCTTATTTCCTTACTAGAGTAGCTGTTCATTAAAATATATTTTGATGGACTTCTTGAAAGCCCTCTCACCTTTGGCAGAGACATGCAGACTGAACTTGTAAACAGGAGATCTCCTAGTCAATGATTCTGCTTCATTTCTTTCTGCCTCTGTTTTTAACTTCTATCTTTAATATCCATAGTTTGTACTTTATTAGCATGACAATGGCCCTTTGAACACAGAATGCTAAAACATAAACTTAGATTATTAGAGCAGGAATGAACCTTGGAAAACATCTGGTCCAATTCTCTTTTTAAATACTTTAAATCAATTCAATTCAACAAACATTTACTATATATTTTCTCAATGAGGAAACTAAAACCCAGAGAAATGAAGTGTTTTTTTTTTTTCTTTCATATAAACGTTATTCACACTGATTGTATTTTTCTCAATTAGTGTTGGAAAATGACTTGAGTAATCCATATTTTGATCTTTTTTCAAAATAACTAAAACTTGCAGTCAATGAATAAGTAACAACATCTCTGGTCTTCAGTTTTCTCACATATTAAGGTAATTGATGTTACCATTTTAATTGAATGATATTTAAGGCCATAACCAAAAGTCCAATGTTGATCAAATGTTCCTGTAAAAGTAATTGGTTCAAAGTTATAGAGTAACTTGTAGTCTGTCCAGGGATGAGAAGAGAAAATTGCCCCTAAATTCCTGGACATTGCAATCCACTAATAGAATCTTGATCTGTACATATGCATTGGAGAATTCCAGGGAAATGAATGTTAGTTGACTTCCACATTCAGTCAAAACAAGAATCTATTTGAGTGTCTGCTATGTTCAAGGTGTTGTGCTATTTGCTGAGGGGAATATACAAGCTACAAAATATAAACTTTCCATCAGCCAGGTCCTCAAAGGAGCTTACTGTCTATTAGGAGGTAGAGACACATAATCCTTAGCATTTTGATAAATTTGTGGACTTTTCTATCTGATATGATTCTCTTTTGATGTGAATATGTAAGTATTGGGGGGTGAAGAAGGGCACTGATCAAATGACCAAAGCCTGATCACTTGAGATTTCAAGGTTATATATAATGGTAAATATTGAGGTTTTAAATTTTTAGTCTTTGAATATTGCATTAATTGTTTGATAAGAATATGAAACCATGAGTGGTTTCCTATTCATCAGTCACAAAGGGGATAAGGCAGGGAGTAACCCATTCACATCTTTGCTCCTCTAACTATTCCACATATTCCCAAATTAGCTCATGACATAGAGACAAAAAAGTGTATCTCAAAATAAAGTATAAATGCTTAAAATATATATAGTCAATGTTGCACATAAGATTACCTAGAGCTAAGATCATAAGATTTATGACTAAATGAAAACGTAGAAATCCTTGAATCTAAATTCCTTAAATTAAGGGTAAAATAACTAAAGGTGAAGGAAATTTAAATAACTAAATTTAGATTATAGAAGCAGCTAGTAAATGAACCAGTATTTGAGCACAGGTGTTTCAATTTCAAACTGATTGTTTTTTCCTTTATGTTGTACTGTTTTTAAGGATGGTCTGAAGAAGAAATATAATTTCTGACCCTTAGTCAACCAATAAGCATTTATTAAGTGTTGACAATATATTAGACTTTGTACTAGGTGCTGGAGCTACAAGCTCAAACACGAAACAGTTCTTGTCTTCAAGTCGCCTATAATCTAGTGAAAGGAGACTATCTCACTTTTTAAGAATATGCAAAAGTGGTCTGATTTACACATTAGCTTGAGAGGAAGGCATTAGCAGCTGGTGGGGATCAGGAAAGGTTTTATGTAGAAGACTAAGGGCAATCATCTTTTAATTGAAGAATTGGCATTTAAAATGATTTTTTTCCCAAAAGATGAGGATTTCATGAAGAAGGAAAAAGACAAATGCAAAGAACAGTGTAGTCAAAGCCACAAGGCTAAGAAAGCTTGAAGTATACATTAGAGAAGATCAGCCTCCTCCAACTGGCATTAGATTATATTCTAAGAGAGAAGGGGGATGGTAAGGTATGGGTGCAGGTAAGAAGGGGTATAGTGGAGTCAGATTATATAAACCTGGGTCTTATGATTAAGCCATTCAAAATAAATTAAGGTTTCTGTTTGTGTGTTTGTTGTTGTTACTACTGCTGTTGTTTGTAGCAGAGGGCCAAAATCAGAACTGTGCCTTAGGAAGCTTATTCTCATGAGCAAAATGACCGCAGGAAAATTTACCTGGAAGTGTTCAAGAATATGACTGAGTGAAGAGCTAGCTGAAAAAAATCTCCTAACAGGAGGATTAAGCTGGGCCTTATTGCACCCTACAAAGTTGTAACTTTTTCCATTCCATGAAGGAGGAAGCATCAGTGAGACATTAGCTCCTTACAGCTACTGTACTCTCTTATGCAGGAAATAGCATTTAATTAACCCACCTTCCCTTCCGTTTGTTTGTGGTCCTCATTAAACAACCTCCTGGCAAGAGGAAGAGCTTTCTGGGAAGGGCAGGGAGAGGTTCAACATTTCCCAGAAAATCCTGGCACTCATTAAGCCTGCTAATAGAAGCTGATGAGTTAATTGGCCTCCCTAACAAGTGCCTTGCTCTTTCTCCAAGAGGCAGAATTCTGGGGAGAGTAAACACTGGCAGAAGCTTTATGGAAATAGCCCATCATTTTGTTCCTGCATTTATGGGTCAGCAAAAGGTATGTAATTTACTGTGCTTGTGGTGGGGTACATTTAGTGGCCCAGGGTAGGGAGTTCAAGATGATGGGGAGGGGGAAATGCTTTGAAAATACATGAAAGACACAATTTGCTCTTCACATGATAAGTGCACCATAACCGTGAAGGTTAATCCACCCTGTTATTTAAACATCATGCCTCCCCTTTCTACCCTTGTCAAGGTCTCCATCTTGCCAGGAAGCAGACATCTGTAGGAAGGGTTAGCATGGGTCTAGTAAAGTTCATTGCACACGCAATCCTGACCTAAAACTTGTGTAACTGTTTCATAAGGAAATGTATCTCATTACAAACTTGTGAGGCATTCAGCTTAGAACCTGACTAGTCATCATTCCATTCTTTAGTCTCCAAAGTGACTTGAGTAATGAATCGTTTTTGGAGTTGTGCTGAGTACTCTCTGCTTCAGGTAAATTTCTATGTCGAGATAAGGTGGTGTAATGGAGGACTATGACCTGGGAAAGGAACTTCAGTCCTGTCTTTGACTTTTTTCTTTCATTCAGTCATAGTTGATCATCTTGAACCTATTTGAGGTTTTCTTGGCAAAGACATTGTTATGGTTTGCTGTTTCCTTCTTCAGCTCATTTTACAGATGAGGGAACTGAGGCAATCATGATTTGTCCAAGGTTATACAGTTAGTAAATATCTGAGACCAAATTTGAACTTAGGAAGATGAGTCTTCCTCATTCCCATTATAGTGCTCTATCCTTTATGCTATGTACCAGTCCTCTGCCTTTGAACAGTGGAATCTTTTTTTTCCTCTCTCTAATAGTTTCTCCCTGTATGAGAAATTTGAAGCTGATGTTTTCTCACTTCCTTTATAGACTGAGTATCCTTTGTTTCAACATTGAAAGGTGTCTTCCATCTCTAATATTTTGCTTCCCACATTTGATAATGACATTGAGTTACTAAATTTCAGTAAGAAGTCATATATTTTTCTGCATGTACTGCTATGATTTGGATTCTAGCCAACCATTGGAAGGAAAGTTACAACTGCCACATAAAATTTTTCTAACCTAAAAACTGTTTTCACATGAACTCCAAAGGGAGAGAGATCACCAACTTCTTATTAGAATGTTTTCTCAAGTATACCTGGTGATATATATATATATATATATATATATATATATATATATATATATATATATATATATATATATATATATATATATATATGCAGGTATACACACACATTTATGTGTTTTATTTAATTGTGATACTGATAATGGCAACAACAAAATATAAGGCCTCTTTTGGGACTGTGGCAAAGAATTGAATACTAAGGGGGTATCTATCAAATGGAGAGTAGCTGAACAAATTATGAAATATCAATAGAGTAGAATACTATTATGCTATAAGGAAAATGAAGGGGAGAGTTTTAGAGAAATCTGATAAGACATGAACTGATGCAAGAAAAGTCAGCACAACGAGAACAATTTACACAATAATAACAATGTAAAAATGAACAGTTTTGAAAGACAAGAATTTTGAACAACACAGTGATTGATGATTATGATTACAGATGACTGACAATGAAGCATGCTTTCTACCTACTAACAGAGGATTTTGTGTTAAATACGAAGAATGAGAAGCACATTTTCAGATATGGCCAATAAGCTTGGCTTCATTATGACTATTTGTAAAAGTTTTCTTGCCCCCCCCCAACCTCTCAGGAGATGGAAGTGGGAAGGAGAGTTTATAAATACTTAAGAATTGGAGAAAATAGAGGAGTCCAAAAAGAATAGGCTACATTTGTCCCAGAAACTTATAAGGGAATGATGCAAATTAACCCATATTACAGGGATGTGTGATCTACCGTCTTAAATAATTTTGAAAGTATTTCCATTTTCTGAGGCAAGAATTCTGTGTTGGTATATTCTATTCACCATAACAGTTCTATAAGAGATTAATTTTACCATGGGCTATGCATTTTTGAGTTCTAGCCATCACAGGTCTCTCAGGACTAAGTCAGTCTCTTAAAAGCCACTTAGGAATGAAAGAAGGAGAGAGGCGAACAATTGCTTTCAAACAGTTTAATATTCTTTTCCCTTTGACAGAAATATCTGGCTATTTCTTTAATTAAAGGCTAAGTATTATATGCTCCCCTACCATCCCAAATCCAGTTATATTAATATATTGTCCATTCACAGTGAGAAGGGATAATGCCATGTCTTCTTTTCTCAATTCTTTGCAAATACAAGTTGTTTTGAGGACTTATTCTATTCATTTAAGTTTTAGGGCACTTGTGCTTCCTTATGATCATTAGAGAAATCTGGTTTTATATAATGATGACCTACAGTTTTGATTCAATCCTATGGTATAATAATAAGAAGAGCCATGACTTAACTTGATAGAGCCCTCTAAGTTCGTCAGGACTTTTTTCAGATATTTTTCTCTGAATCTCTATTACACTCTAAGCCTTCAGCCTGCTATACTCTTCCCAATAGTCCCAGGCTGAGTCTGTTAGAACTTTCTCTGATATTTTTTTCTCTCAGAATCTCCATTATGCTCTAAGCCTTCAGCTCACTATCCCCTTCCCAATTACTTTGGCCTTCTCTCCTCAATGTTCTCTTCCTCTGTAGGACAGATGTTCTAATGAATCTTAAGGACTCCTGGGCCTTGCCATCTATCCTGTCTCTGAAATCCTGAGGAATTTATAAATCTTCTCATTTGTCCTGCTATTGACCTCTCCTATGTGTCCTACCTCCCCAATTAAAATGAGAGGTCCTTGAGAATAGACTTATCTTCCTTTTGATTTGTAATAGCTTAGCACACTGCAACCACTTAATTTCATTATTCATTCATTAATCAATAATATAAACACATATATTACATGTACTATAATAATAATAATAATATAAACATTTATCATATAATAATATGGTCTGGAAGTGACTTAAAATTAAGTATGTCCTACAAAAAGGAGCTAACTATATACCAAAGAAGCCTATTCCATTATCAGATTATTCTCACTGATAACATGCTATCACTTTCCTACAAGTTTTTCATTAGGACATTCTCATTTATATTTAGCTGAAATCTGCTTCTTTGTAATATCCATACATTGCTCCTAATTCTACCTTCTGGTGCCTCTTCTGTGTGACAGCCCATTAAGTAGCTGAAGACTGCAATCATCCTCTAAGGGAATGAAGAATCAAAACATTTATAGTTACTGGATAAAATAATATTTACAATAGTTAGACCTACAAGGGATTTGAAGGATCATCTTTTCCAAACTCATCACATAGTAGATGATGAAATGAAGATATAGACAGATTAAGAAACACTTTAGTTTCACATAATGGTGGGAATTAAACCGAGGTTCTCTGCAGCATAAGAACTGTCCTTTTCTTAGCACATTATTATTTTTTTTTATTTACGCACATTACTTCTTTATTATGATCCCCATTTTACAGACGATGAAACTGTGACTCAGACAGCTTCAGTGATCTTGATCAGGATCTCATAAATGATATAAGAAAAAAAATGATTGGTGCACAGGTCTTCAAGATGCCTAATTCTTGCCACTTCACCACACTGACTAGAAATGTAACTTCTATCCAGCCCTGTAACCTCTTCAGCTCATAACGGCTTTCACATAACACACTTTGGCTAGAAACGAGGGAAAAAAAAACTGGTAGAAAAGTGATTTTGTGTGTTATCAACAAGATAATAGGCTCAAGAGAGAGTCCATTAGGAAGAAGGCTGGAAGGCAAGTGGATTTTCTTTGTGAGCTATCCCTCACTGACTACAATGTAGTCATTGCCTCTACGCCCCCCAGCTTAGAGTGGACCCAGATGGAAGAGCCAATTCAGATTAAATGAGAACAAGATCCTACCTCAGACTGTGTCATTTTCCAGTTTTGGAAGGGGGTAAATATATATCTATATCTATATACACACGCAGCACACACACACACACACACACACACATATTACACTTACCTCAGTACAATTTCATTTAGAAGGTCTAAATGCAATGAAACATTTTTTTAGTAGCACTGACAGGGGACAGAACTAGCACCCAATTTGTGATCTGTGTACCAATAGACTTTTATAGTGAGGAATTACTGTATTCTAAGGAAGAATTGGACCCATGGTATATTCTTATATAACAAAAAAGAATATGACATCATACTGAAAGCATCAGGGTGAAAGTGTCTTAGATTTGTATAGTCAGATGACCTGAGTTCAAATCCCAACTCTGTTATTTATTATTTGTGTGTTCTCAGACAAGTCATTTTTTTTTTCTTTCTTCTGATCTCAGTGCCCTCATCTACAACATGATAAAACTGGATTAGGTAATCTTGAAGATTTATTTTATCTCTATTATGACTAAGACTGCTTTTACAAATGGCTAGTCCTCTTGACTTTTGACCTTCTAAGCAGTCTTGTGAGGGTTACTGCTCTTTCCAATGTATTAACATTACTTATCCTAAAATCTGTAAATTAGGGACAGTGAAATTTGCAAAGAAAAAGCTAAGCCACACAATGAGTAAAAATGTTGGGGAAAGGGGAATAAATAAATAAATAAGAATGAAAACATCCTAAGGCAGCTAAATGGTGCAGTGGATAGAGCACCAACCCTGGAGTCAGGTAGACCTGAGTTCAAATTCTATCATAGATATGTACTAGCTGTGGAACACTACCTGAGTCTGTTAACCTCTTTCAACTTTAGTTTTCTCACATATAAAATATGGAAATATTAGGACCTATTTATAGGGTTGTGCTGAGGATCAAAGAAAATAATATAAGAATATTGATTTATGAGTCTTAAAGTACTACATAAATGCTAAGATGATGAAGTACCCTATAGAAGAATTGTAAAGATCAAGAAAAAATGACTATGGAAGAGTTTTGTAAAATTTCATTATTTTTGTTATTGACTTTGAATATCTTTCATGGATGACCAGGAAATAGACAAAAAGCTATCCCGAGGGCATTTTTCTGAAATCCACAGGCCCCAAAAAGTTAATGAATAGATTTCAGGGGATTTGTGAACTTGAATGGGGAAAACAATTGCATCTTTATTTTCACTAACCTCTAACTGAAATTTATCATTTCTTTCAGTCAATAGTTAAGCAACAATCATTCTTCTGAGAATGAGCTCGCAGTATTTGCCAGATTATTGAAAGGATCTGACACACCAAAAAGTTAATAATCTGTCCAAGTAGAAGTAGAGCTTATCTTTTCCTCTACAAAGCCATAGGGAAGGCGCTTCTAGTAACTTTCTTCTGTTGGTTATGTCCATTTTATCCTGTATATAACTTGTTTTGTTATTTGTTTACATTTTTATCAGGTTGTCTCCCCCATTAGATTGTGTAGTACTTAATAGTAGGGATCTCCAAAGTTAAATATAGTACTTAGCACATAGTAGGTGCTTAATAAATGTTTATTTAGGGTTACCCATCAAATATCATTTTTTTCTGAGATATGGGTAAAGAGCTTCCAAATATATGCTATAGGAGGTGTCAGCTGGGACCAGTAGAATACTACGTCATTTCAACCACAGAAGAAATAAAATACCCTTTATTTATGCCTCATTTTTATATGCCACATAATTTTTATTGTAATGTTCCATCTCTACCACATCAATATCCTTTTTTTGCCAGCCATTTAAGAAAAAAAATAAAATATTTCCTGTCTTTTTCTTTAAAACTGTATGAAAGGTTTGCCCAGGAAACAAATGGAAAATGGCTGTTGTGGGAGGTAGGGCACTTTAGGAGGATCTAGTGTAGGAGGGACAACACTGCCAGAAAGATATTTACAACTTCTGAGGGTAGAAAGAGATCCATGTGGAGTGGGATTCACCAAATGCTAAATAGCTTACTTAGCTTTGGTGGTTTCATCCCCATTGCTAATTAATCAATTCTAAATTATCCTTCAATTTATATGTCTGCATCCATAAAGTACATTCATTGGTTTGCGACATGAGAAAAGACCCAGTATTTAGCAGACCATTTGTCACAAAGACCTTGCTAACAGGTTAGAATGGACTTTAGCCTAGAGAGGTATGCTATTTTCTGGACTAGGTGTCAATATTAGGTACTAATAGGGAAGATGAGGAACAAAGAATATATATTTATGAAGCACCTATTATGTGCCAGGCACGTTACAAATGTTATCTCATGTGATCATCACAAAAACCCTTCAAAATAGGTTCTTATTAATTCTGTTTTACAGTCAAGGAAAATGAAGCAAGGGGAGGATAATTGATTTGACCAGTGTCATATAGCTAGTAAATATCTGAGGCTGGATTTAAACTCAGTTTGATCTGACTTCAGGGCTAGCACTGTAGCTAAGTGACAGTATTGGATGGGGAAGGAGTTATAATACTCTCATTCCAAATCACCAAAATCTCTTCTTTTTAAGAGGCAAGAAAATATATGGTTTGTTCTTGCTAACCCATTTTCAGAGAAGAAGCCATGTCACAGTAGAGCAATCTGACTTCAGACCAGGGATCTTCTTTTAAGATTTTGTCCTATTTGACCTCCTTTCTCCACTACATGATATCAGTAAACCTGGTTTTCCATCATATGATAGAAACAAAACAGTACTATGCTGCAAAAATACTTAAACTAAGAGAGCTATAGAAATGTGATTTGTTTTTTATTATCAGTAGTATTATCTCTGACTGTCCCACTGTATTTTTCAATAAGTTTTTGAGATTCATCTTCATTGATTCCTGATTAATCTGTGTGAGTTTATGATCCTTTCTATCATTATACAATTATGTCTTTGATTTCCAGAGAATTGGTTTCCTTTCTGTCAACACTTAAGTCATATAGTGCAATGACAGTGAATTAAGTGACAAAGCTTTTGGGTTTGAATTCTTTCTCTGCTCCTTATTGTCTGTGCAAGTCATTAAATATATCTGAGCTTTAGTTCTGCTATTTATAAAATGGGGCCATTGAGTACATGATCTCAAAACATTATTTTTCTTTCTCCCTTTATAGTCTCGTGGGAATAAATGGTTATACATAGTCCAGAAAAGGATATTCTCATATTGGCTATTCAAAAATGAATTTATAATTCAAAGTTTTGAATCCATTAACTCTCTATCATTGAGTCTAATTGACTACCAGTGGGTCCTTGACCAAACCCCATTTGGTCATTGGTTGGATCCTGATTGACTCAGATTGAATGTAAATAGCAGTCATTTCTGCTTTGGCCAGAAACCCTGAGGGTTTCCCCCCCCCCCCCAGAGATTCATATATTTATGTAGGTTTTGGGGGAACTGGATGAAAAAAATGAGATTCTTTGCCTTAATTGCCACCTAGTCTTAGTCACAGAATGGGTATGGCCACAGTCAAACTGAGAGCTGCTCTTTAAACCCTGAGAATTTAGCTTAAAAAGGCCGATGTCTCCCATCTCATCCAGGCCATCTCTAATCATCTTGATCTATATCTTGTCGGTGGATCCAGATGGCTCTGAAAGGGAAAGTGAGGCAGGTGACCATGCACAGCCTTCCCTCATTTAAAAATCCAATTCACTTTCATGTTATGGCATCACTTTCCTGATCTCATGGTTCTCTTTGAGAACAAAGGACAAAACAACAATGAAACATGCTTCAATGTCATCTGAAATGGTGGACAATTATATGAAAAAGCACTTTTTTACATGCAAATTATTTTCCCTCCATCTTTGCTTCCTCCTTTAATTTTTTAATTTATTTAAAATTTTTTGAATTTCAAATTCTCTTGCTCTTTACTCCACCATTCCCTACTCATTGAGGTTAGAAATAGATAAATTATACATGTGAAGTTATGCAAAACATATTTCTATATTATCCATGTTGTCAAAAATATCAAGAAAAATAAACTTTAGCAATGCATGTTTCAATCTGTTCACAGAGTCCATCAGCTCTCTCCCTGAAGTAAATAAGTTTTTATTGCAACAGTCTCCTCCATTTAATCCATGGTCCAGTCATTCTGGATTATTTGCCATTCCTTATATATGATATTTTATTTCCTAACTCTGTCTTTTTGTTAGCTATTACTCATATGTGGAATACTTCCTTTCCCATATATGACTCTTAGAATCTATGACTACTTAAAATTCAGTTCAAGAATCATTTCCTGAAGGAAGCTTTCTTTGGTCTCACCACCCACCATGCTTCCAATTGTTAGTGCCTTTTCTAATACTACATTCCATCAACTCTCTGTATTTTTATTCCATCATACCCTATATTTATCTTGCATATACTAAATAATGTGTATGTTATTTCCTTCATTAGAAAGTAAATGTCCTAAGGATAGAGAGTTTTTTTAATATGCCCAGCACTTTGCATCATGACTAGCAAGGGTTATGAAATTATTAGGTCTTTATTGATTGCTTGACTTTTCTGGAATTCAATATTTTTTCCTCTATTAAAAGAGAAAGAAGACTAGATAATATCTTATATTGGATTTTTTTTTCCAAATATAACATTGTTTGATTCTGATATTTTCTTCTTGGAATAAGAAAGGATAAGACAATTTTTTTTCTCTCTGTATTCATTTGGCGCAACATGGCATATTAAAAGCTTTCTTTCTTCTCAAAGAGGTAACAAGGACACCATAGGCTCTGAGCATCACATTTATTCTCTTCTCTCAAGGCTTTATCTGACACTACTGCCAATAAAATGCTGCCAAATGGGAGATAGAAGCTTCCAGAATGAGTGCCATCAAGCATCAGTTTCCTCTTCTCTAGCAATTTAAGATTACACCTCATTTGCTCAAAAATGAGCTTATAAGACAAATACATCAGCAACTACAACTGTAGTAGGGCTCATTGAGACAGCTGCTGGAAGTGGCAATCTGAAGGTTTCCTATCCAGAAGGAGCTTATATCTCACCTGCTTTATTTTCTTGTGGAAGGGTTCAAAGTGTGCATTTATTGGTGGTCAAAGACTTTTCATATCCAATCAGATGATCATATGGTTATTATATAAAATAGGCTTTACTGATGCTCTGGGATAGAGCTTTGAGAGGATGAGATAATCACTTTTTTTTCATAAAGCTAAACTGTTCCTTTTTTTTTCCATTTGGAAATTTTCTGTGAGCTTAGAACACTGAAGATTCAGGGAAGAATGATATCTTAGATTATATCTTAGATCATAAAGTGTTGGGACCCAGAGTTATGCCTAGACCCAGAGGGTAGAAATAAAACCAATTAGACTCACTCTTAGGATTGAGTTGAATTTTTCCACAATGGAATGGACAGTACTGGAAAAGTACTGAATTCCCAATCACTGGAGGATTTCACCTAGTAGATAAATGAGAAGAAAATATCAGAGACTGAGTTCATTTTCAAAGATTAGCTCATTTCCTAACTTAGTCTATTAATATGAAGACCAAAGAAACTTAGAAGACTCCAAAACAGAAAGCTAAAACAAGTATCTCCTCTATAATTTCTCTCCATTCGATTATATTTTTTTGTCAATCATAAATCATTTTGAATATGATCTCATGCAAATGGAAAGAAATTTCCATCCATAAGTCACTAATGTCTAAACAATCAAAATAGAAAAATAAATTTTTTAGAAACTAATCAAGGATGTAGTAAGATAATGGTATAAATATAAATATGTATAGATATATGATATATATGTATATATATGTATATATACATATACATATATATGTACATACATATATATACATATATATGTATATATACATATATATATATATGTATATATATGTATATAAACATATTTAACATGTATTGAACTACCTGCCATCTAGGGTAGGGGAAAGGAGGGGATAATTTGGACAAAAGGCTTTACAAGGGTCAATGCTGAAAAATTACCTATGCATATGTTTTGTAAATAAAAAACTTTAATAATAAATAAATACATAAATGCAAGAAAATAATCAAGGACTTAATGATTTGGTTCTTTAACACATGAATGTATGAAAAAAACATATTAAATTATGATAAACCAAGTGCTATATTGTGCAGTTGAGATACAAACATAAGCAAACAAGGTTTACATGCCCAAGGAACGTGATAACTTTATAGTGAAGCTAAAAGGGGATAGAGTATGCCCTGGTTTGGACTTACCTGGGAAGTGATGTAGAGGCCTGTTTCTAGGCAAGATACGGAAAGATTTGTATATTTAAGTACTTTTGCTACCTACTAAACTCTGGAATTTAAGAAATAAAATATAGTCTATCACAACTGACATAATTAGAGTAAATATGTTTTACTTCCTTTACTTTATAAGAAGCAAACTGAGGTCAAAAAAGGGAATTAATTGACTTTATTCAAGGTCCTACAGCTGGTTATATAATGAAGTCAGTTCCTCAGTAAGTTATCTGCATCTCAAACTGAGATCCCGAAGCACCATTAAAGGTAACCTGGACATAATATTTTCTCACTCTGAGATGAGTCTTCTTTCTCCATGCCCCACCCCTTACTGACAGCAGACACTGAGGTATTTTCATTACTATGGCATTGTTTTAGGAATCCAATTTCATCTCAGGACATCTATTTTCATTAAAAAGTGGAAAGCTATTTGATGAGAGCCTGAGAAATATGAAAGTATTTCATCCATTCTTTTCATTTTTGTTTTGTTTTGTTTTGTTTAGGGCTTTTTTTTTTTTTTTCCTGAGCAGAGGGTAATTTGTATTTTGGCTGAAATAAAAGTAGCTTAACAGATGAAATCTGTACCTAAAATCCATGGACAGAATTGAGGAGTTAATGAAATTTCTGCGCCTGAAACACATTATGAGGAGGCAGTTGAGATCGGAAAAAGATTAAGCTACTAAATAGCTGGCAAGGCCAGAAAAAGAAGTCCTAAGTCAGAATTCATCAAGCACTGCTCCATAGAAGGAGACAAATAGTTCAGGACATTGGATGGGGTTATCAATCCAGTTCTGCTTCCCTATAGCCATGTTTGACCTAAATTTTATTTAGAAGACAAAATTCAAATTTGTACTTAGTTATTTAGACTCCTTGCAAGTCTGTTCCAACTTTGATGGTGCAGTAGAAACAATCCTAGAGTTGAAATGAAGGCAAATGAGTTAGAGTACTGGTATGACACTAGTCATATGGCTTTAGGAAATCCCTTTCCTATCTAGGAGCTTCAAATTTCTCTTCCATAAGTATCAAAATATTTACACTACATTTCTCTTGGAGTTGGGAGGTTAAAATAGGGTAATAAGTGTACTTTATTGTAAGCATGTTTATATATAAAAGGAGATAGACAAAAAAATAAGTTCTTTGACATCACTGGTACTTATTATAATTATTAAAGTGAATGTATCTTAAAAACATATTGAAGTGAAAGCAAAGTAGAGGTTATGGAGCTTAAGAGAGATGACTTTAATCTTACTTCCTTATTCCTTCATAAATTATAATGATAATCAACTACATATAAATATTATCATTTCTCATTGTTCTCTTGAACAGTCCTGCTTTTGCAAAACTTCTCTACTTACTTTCCACTAAACACCTTTCACTTTCCCACCACTTATCACAACTTTGCTCAAGATTCCTTTTAACTGACACACCCTTCTATTTCTTTTCATATTTTTCATCCTTACTGGGCCAAGTTATGGACTGCCTCAGGCCTTAAAGCCTTGCATATACATGAGCTAGAAGTAGGGCTAAGGGATGGAGTAGGGGAGGAGGGGAATATTGGGGGAGGCAGGCAAGTTCCTCCTCCTTCACTTCTAACAAAAGTCAAGCAAAATCAATAGGACTGCTCTCAATTTTTGATTTAACTCGTTTGTGTAGTAAAACACTCTGGATGCAGATTAACTTTCTCAGTTCAATACTGGCTAATTGATTCACCTACCTTGAAACAGGAGCTGGGAGGCTTTTGATAAATAGATTGAAAACCTTTCTTTATTTCATAATCGCTTCTGTAAGCAATAATACAACTGGGAAAGACAATCCCCTAACTTCTACCATTGGGATAAAGGGAGTTGTATCCTAACTACAATATTCTGGGCCATATAGACTTTCAGATCTGTGAAAACTCAGGGGCATGTACATTTTTAAGTCAGAAACCTCCAAGTCCATTCAGAGAGAAAGATGAAATCATAATGGGTTTCCAGTTAGAGCAAGAAAAAGAAAAGAAACGAAAAAAAAACACAAAACTTCAGTCTGACAGAATTGGAGCTCAATAATCATATAAGCTAGAAAAACAAAGTGGTCAGAGAAGAAAAAAAATCTTCCTCACAGGGGGCATGTGGTGCAGATAGCCCTGGATTTGGGGGGTAGAAGGAGCTTTTGATCACTGAACAAAGAAGTAGCTCAAATAGCAAAGGCTTCTGGGAAATACTCCTTCACCCTTTGCCCTAGGCCCATACTGCTGCTTCTAAACTTATCTCCTTAAAAAAAGCAGATATTCAGTTTTCTTCCCAGACTCACTATGTTTCTTATTTGATCACCAAAAGACTCCCACCCCCAATATCATAAAAGGAATACCATTGAATTTGCTAATAGTTTCTTCTTTAGCTGCCTGGAATCCCAGGTAACTCAAGGTCTTTCTCTTTTCTTCAAGTTCCCAGAGGCTTCTGCCTGCATTCTCATCACATGCATATCCCATGGCAACATTCTAAAGTAAGGTTTCCCCAGAAGTAAAGCTTTCACGTGGCATAAGTGAAAGTTCAACTGGCTATCTCCTTGGCATCAGACTGCCCTGCTCTCTTCCACTGATGCCCAAAATTCCTCCATTGTTAAATTGCTGAGTTGGAAGTATTAGAACAAATACTATGAGGGGAGAGTTAGAGAGGAAAAAACAAGCACACTGAGTAATATTAGAAAGAGTTCAGTTTTAGGAGTCAAAAAAGCCAAGTTTCACATCCTGGTTCCAGGATGAGTGTGTCCTTTGGCAAGTAGTTATTCAATTCTAAAAATTGGTATCTCTATTTAACAAATGAGGAAAATATTGAACGTTCTCCATATCTTACAGGCTTATGGAGAGTGTCATATGAGAAAATCTGTATAAAATGTGCTAGCCATGCCAGTTAACACTGCAATTACAGAAGAAGAGATTTTAGAATAGGCTGATATCATAGAATATAAAATGTTAGAGAAAAGAGGAATATGAAGCGTTGGAATATCAAATTTCATGATTAGAAGGAAAAGTACAGATCATCTAGGTCAAATCCTTCATTTTACAAATGAACAAACTAAGGTCCAGAGAGAAAATATAATCTGATTAAAGTTGCACAGTTAGCGAAAATTGAGATTTAACTCAGCACTCCTGATTTGTAGTCCAGAGACATTTCCCCTAAACATAATAACAGAGTAATCGATTGCTAATAGTGTATGGACAGATATGAAATTACTGATAACTGTGAAAAGATAGATGGCATCCATCTTGGAGAGAAGGTGTGGAAGCTGTAATTGAGTGAATTCTGGTAACTGTATCTGACATAATGAGTAATCTAGTTCTGTTAGTACTGAAATAAAACAGAGTGACAGGAGCTTCTATTTAATTCTAGGAGAACCTCAGGGGCAATTTTATCATAGGATCACAAAGACAGGAGAGACCTAGGAGACTATGTAGTCAACCTCTAAAATGCATCCAGATAGATAGTCATCCAGCCATAAATCTAATTCTTAGAAAGTTTTCCCCTATATCAAGACAAAATAATCCTACTTACAAACCCTATACAGTGTTTCCAGTTATGTTTTCTAGAACTAAACTTAACAAATCCTTTGTCAATGTGAAAATCTTTCAAATATATTAAAAGCTCTCCCAGACTTTCTAAGTCTTCCTTGTTCTAGGAAAAACATCCCCAGTTCCTTTAATAGATAGAAGATTATTTCAAGTTCCTTAGCCATTTTGGCCAACTGCTATTAAATACTCTCCAGATTGATAATGTAATCTTTAACAATGTAGTACCTGTCACAAAACATTATACTCCAGATACTCAACTCTCATCCTTCATTTATTTTATTTTCTTAATGTTTTTGATGCTTTTTGGAGACAACTTGTTCTTTTGGAATCAGAAAACTGGATTCAAATACTATCTCTGATGCTTCAAGCCCATGGTTCCTTATACACATGGCTTAATATATTTATTATTAATAGCTTTAGTTTCCTCAACCAAAACAAAACAAAACAAAGTAAGGCACTGGAATAGATGATCTCTAAGATTTCTTCCATCTCTGTGTCTAAGGAATATATTTTATAGAATTAATCCCAGTCAATATGAATTCTGGTGACTTTTTGTACTGATTTTAAAAATCACTATAGTCATTATTTGTCTTGTTTGGCTTTGTATTACTTCATAAGAGATCTCAAATTTTTTTCTGAATTTCTCTTGTCATCTTCCTTCTTTCCTTCCTTCCTTGCTTGCTTCCTTGTTTCTTTCATTCCTTCCTTCCTTTCTCCTTTTCTTCTTTCCGCCTTCTCTCCATCTCATATTCCCCCTTTTCTCTGTGCTTATTTGGCTATATATAAGATTTTTACTTCTGCCTTGTCTTTCTTGTAGTATATATAGGAAGAATTCTTAGATAATGAGATAAATAATTCATTAACTTTTCTCACATAATTCCAAATTGTTTTTCCATGATGGTTAGACCAATTTAGAGCTGCACTAATAATATATCTAACAATGAACTTTTCTTTCCAAAGTACCCTTTCCTCTTAACACATGACTATTTCCATCTTCATTTTACAAATCAAGAAACTCTGGTTCAGGTAAGCTGGGGTAATGTTACTTGTCTAAGACTCTAGATTTGATTCAAGACCATTTGACTATAAATATATATATATATTCCTCAGAACCATAATGAAGAGGTTCTTGAAAGTTAGAATAAGGAGTTGGGAACTGATCTTGTAGGTAAGGAGAAGTCAGTGAAAATTCTTTAAAATATGTTTCTAATGAAAATATTCTTTTAGTAGACCAATCCGTCAGTGCTGAACAGGATGAATTAAATATAGAAAAGACTAGAAGTGAAAAATGAGACAGGAAACTATTACAATAGTCTACACCTCAATTGGTAAAGAGAATGGGAGATATTGGGAGAGAATGCCAATTCCATGTTAATTTAACTGAAAGTAATAGGGAAATACCAAAAAAAGGGAATCTGGTAAATGGCATGGTGAATAGTATGATAACATGAACTTGGAAAGGCTGTAACAAGGCTTTCTGGAGAAAAAAATTGTAAGGCTATTTGCTTTTTTACAACTTTGCCCTCTTTCAGAATCATCTCCTGATAGAGATTGGTTGAACATGACACCTGGCTGCTTTATATTAGAAATTTGATTGGAAAGACAAAAGAGAGAGCTAATTGTCTTCAGTATATTTTCATTTAATTCAGTGCACTTTTAATTAGGGCTCTGAGGGACTAGGAACCAATTACTTCCAGGGAAGGCCACCATTGATGATAGATGACAGGTGGAGCAGGTACCACTTCAGCTTGTTTTTGGAAGCAATTGGAAGTCACTTAGGTAGCAGCATTGTAGGATTTCTAGGCATACTGAAAAACTACTTTTGATCCCATCATGAAAACAGTTTTATCTCCATCTGAAGTCACAAGATTTCTGATGAAAATGACCCAGCAAAATTTACATCAGATGAAGTGTATAATAAAATCATTTCTGTTAGATGATGAATGTTTTGGAACATTTCACCCCTACTTATAAATTATTTTTTTCTTATTTCCAATTCAAACATTTCTGTACTAAACCTTTTGAATTACTTGCAAGGGGATTTAGAATTAAAAAAAAAACTCAAAATATAGAATTTTAGAACAAAGAATGTTATCATTGAAGACATTAAGTAATTACATTGTCCACTCTCACATTTAACAGGTAAGGAAATTCAAAGACCCACAAAGAAATTAGTTTCTTAAAATGCCAAGCATAATGAGTGTTAAAGCCTAGACCTCAAGTATTCTAACTGATAGGATAAATTTATTTTACATCTGATAAATAGCAGCCAAAATATTATGGTGATTTTTCTATAACCCAGAAGACTGCTGGTTGCAGCCTTAGGGTAGAAAATATTAGGGAAATCTAGTGAGTTTTGCAACCTGGAGTTATAAGTGAGCCAAAATAAGAGAGAGGATCCAGCTGCTAAAATCTAAAGCAATTTTTGATCTTTAATCTAAGTTCCTACTTCACCAACAGATGAATTTAACAACTGGATTCTAGATTCTTAAACTTACCAAATTTATGCTCTTAGGATAGGATGTAGAACCTAGAAACAATCTGAGAAAAAAAATTCTGTTTCCAAGCTCTTGATTTCAGATAAAGAACCTGATGCCCCCCAAAATTAAGCAATTTGCCAAGTTTTTATAGGAAGTGGAAGAATTGATATTTGAATTCAGAGAAATTGAAAGTCAGAGTAGTGGTAATGATGATTACTATAACATAGTGCCTCAGTAATGTCCCTTAGCTCATACATAAATATATTTGTTGGCTACTCTAACATAGTTCACATTCAAACACTGTTCTTGGATACAAGATACACACACATAGATACAAATAAAGATGCATACATATACATATCATAAATACACATTTATTTATTTTCAACTCTAAAGGCTAAGATCAGGATTTAAATACCAACAATAGTTTAGAATTTTGATTGTGATGCTTAAATCAACTTCCCGAAAAAGAACATTAAGTAAATTCCCACCAAGGTGTGATGGGTTTGGGCCAACTGAGCTCTAGAGAAATAAATCCAGGTGTGAAATCTCTCTTGTAAATGGAAAAAACACCTGAGCCTCCTTGTGCAGCAAGTATTTAGAGCTCATATTATTATACATTTGTGTGTGTATGTGTGTGTGTGTGTGTGTGTGTGTGTGTGTGTGTTAAATTTCCTAATATTGTGTACAGTCTTTATGTTTCTTTGGAAGAAAGATGCTGTTTACAGACAGAAGAGAATACACTTCAGAAAGATTTATTCTGAATTGGGGACTGCTGGATTCATAATTACTTTTTGGGCATTGAAATTGGTTGCTCTTATAAAAGAGATGAGATTATACCATTGATTATTTCTATATATCAGTAGAAGGGAGATGTTGGCAAGTTGAGAGGGAAAAAAATGAATTCTCATGTATATGTGTGTAAAGGGAAAGGATGGGGGGGGGTAAATTCTGACTCAAATGTCTCATCTAAGCTCATTAATTCATACCTCTAGTTAATTAAATAAAGAATTAGAATGTGCAGTTTTGCTGAGGTTCATTACTAAGGAGTTTTTAGAAGCTTCAAGTCCAAGTTGCATTGAATATGTTTTCTATATTATAGAGGCGTGTGAGCAGGTGGCTGGTTTGTGTGATTTTTAGCTACTACAATGAAAGGAAATTGTAGGGAATATCACCAAGATCTGTTTCCCTGAAAGGCTATGGCAATTTCTTCTTGGGAAAGTAATTCACCAGATCAGTGCATAATCACACCATGTATCAAAGCAGTCATAAGCTAAGACTCAAGAACTAGAGGCTAGGCCTTGGATCTGATATAGGACCATTAATTTAGAGCTTCGAAGAGATCTTAAGGATAATTAAGTCCAAGTCTTTCATTTACTGCTGAAGAAACTGATTCTCAGAGAGATTAATTAACTTGCCAAGTTCACAGAGATGACAGTTAGGGTGACTGAAGCCAACATCAGTGTTTTGAGAAAGAGAGACAGACAGACAGAGAGACAGAGGGGGGGAGAGGGAGAGAGGGACAAAGGAAGGGAGAGAGGGAAAGAGGGAAGGAGGGAGGGAGAGAGGGAAGGATGGAGGGAGGGAAGGAGGGAGGAAAGGAGAGAGGAAGAGAGGGAAGGGGGATAAGAAAGGGAGACAGAGAGTGTGCTTAATGATTAGGGATAACTAATGCTTTTATCCTGATTGCCCTGATCAAGCCTTTCTTGAGATTCCTTGGGTAGAATGAAGACAGGAGGCAATTACTTATGGTTTTGCAAAACAAACAAAGAAAAAACATATCCCCCTTTATTTTCTTCTCATCTCCCTAGGTAGAATGACTATCCTTGTGATGCTCTCTCAATCCAAATTATACATCTCTTTAAAAGTCCAATTTTAAGGTATATCTTTTCCTCTATGACTAACATAATAAGGAGGAACATAGTTTAATCCAAGGATTATAGTTCTAGTTTTGTGATTTATTTATTGTGTACCTTTGGTACCTTTGGTGAAGCCATTTCTTAGCGATCTTTAGATTCCTAATTTATAAAATGATGATTGGACAAGGTTATTGCTGAGTTCCATTCCCTTTCAAACATTCCAAGTTCTATGAAAGTAATCAGTGTATATACTGAATCAAACTTGTACCTTACTATCGTTAAAAAAAGCTCATGTCTTTAAGAACTAAGTATTAAACAAGTATATATATATATATATATATATATATATATATATATATATATATATATATATATATATATATACATATATGTAACATGTGTATTATATAATCTAATTGTTAAATCATAATAGTTTATAAAAGCATAATAACATAATAAACAGTAATGTTTTCTTTATTCTCTTTTTCATCAATAATTCTCTGAAGAGCAAATGAGGCAGGGTGAAGTAAAGATGTTGGAAGTATTGCATAAGCAAACAACATTGATCTTTGAGTCAGAAGAACAAATATACCCTTTGCCATTTCTTATCTATGATCTGATTGTGTTCCTTCTCTAAATCTTGAGTTTATTTTTCTGTAAAATTGGATTGGATTTGATAACTTTATGGAGGGACCCATGAAATCCACATTCTGAAACTTATGATCCTATGACTGATAGTAATGGTCTGTTTCAGCTGGATCCAGTGAGCCTAGACCTTATTTTTCCATTGACTTAAAGTCAATCTACTCTGTCAATGATTTTAAGCCTCTAAGCATTCTTCTACCATAATGGCTCCAGAAATAGGTATTATTCTAGATATCAAACAAGACATTGCTTTTTTAGTGAAATTTAATTAAATTGTCCAGTTTTATTTCTTCCCTGATCACTGATTTCATAGTTAGCAAGAAAATTCAGATTGTAAAAAGAGGTCTATTGTATAGCTAGATCATAGACATTTCTGATCCTAAGTGGGCTTCTAATGACTTAGGGGATATTCATGAGCTGAATCACCTCTTAGGCTCTCGTATTTTTCTGGAAAATATAGAGGTCATATTGAATGATCTTTAAGACCCCTTTCTGCTTGAGCATACTGTAACCCCTATGAGAGCTCTCCATCCATATTAAACTTACTTCTCAAAACCCTAGGGCAAGCTAAAAAATACAATAAATAAATAAATAAGAAAGAAATCCTATTCTGAGTCTGGTAATCACAACAATGCATGCATTATTTCTACTAGTAGTTCTCTTTGATCAAAGGCTCTCCCAAGCTAAATTCTAATAAAGACATATATAGTTATTAGAAGCTTCTGATGGCAGGGATAGAGGGAGAGTAGGGTGGGGTTAGGGTGAGCAAATATAGTTTGGTAATTTTAGAAGTTGACTAAAACTGAGATAGGGGGTCTGGGCATGTACAGTGCCCTCTACCCTACTCCAAAGAATTGTTCTTTGTTTGATGGGGAGTGTTTCATATTTATTTTATGTCCTCAGCATGCTGCATTCTGTTGAGAACTTTAAAAGACAATCCTTTCCATCTAGATATCTTCTAAGACATCAGTAGACTTGCCTTTTAAAATGAACTGAACAATTTGCGATCATACTAAAATAATTGCCAAACAGAAATACTTTTGCCAGCATTTAAGATTTTATTTTCAATTTTGTAGTAATATTTTTCTTTCTTCACTCCCTGTTGACAGAACCAACTTAATTACTTTCAAGCTATTTGTTCAAAGTTGCATGCCTGCTCCAGCGCCTTAAAAAAAAAACACCAAAAATTAAAATAAAATGGCAGAGGCCATTGATTAGTAAAAGGTATTATTCACTTTCATTTCATTTACTCATGATCTTAGTAGTATATGAAAATGTTGTCCAGTATCCATGGATACTATAGCTTGGCAATGGAAGCCATGTCTATAATGAGAACATGTCTCTAAATAATTAATGTAAAAAGAGATAAAAGAAAAGATAACAGAAAGTAGTGGTAGTTAGGGAAAAGTAAGTTCTTGGTAAAGGCAGGGTTGGAAGAAGGATGACAATTACAACCAGGAACTGGTAAGTATAGCAGTGACCCTTCTAAGGCTATCTCACTGCTAAACAGCAACAAGAGTTGTTCTCCCAGCTGAGTCAGTGGGATAACTGAATGGGAGCCCCTGGGGAACTATGTGCATAAGGATTTAATCAGGGCACTTGCAGTCACAGCACATGAGCAGGCTCTGCACAGCTGGGATGCCTGCTCCCATGCTGAGATCCAGCACAATAATCATTATGTATCAATGCTGCTTTGCTCCTCTGTAGAATCCTTTATCCAGCATCACCCAGCTAGGACAGGGTGGCTAAGTGAGCTAGAACATAGATTAGGGGACTCAGGAGAAAGGCTTTATAATGATGACTTTGCCAACTCCCAGGAGGGAAGTGGGTGAACAAGTTCAAGACGATGAAGAAGAGATAGTCCTAGAATCTTAGGTCTTCAATGGACCTTTAAGACATATGTGGATTCCAAATTTAAACAAACAAACCGAAAGAGTACTTATACTCAAACCCTAAAAGGAGTCTGTAATCTAATTAATTTAGTTGTTCCTCCCAACAATGTAGATCACAACAGAATCACATCCATCCATTCTGCATAACTCTATTTCAGATCTTCAGATAAACATATAGGTATATTGAGTTCTAGATACAGGGAATTGGCCAGGGAAACTTATTAATAAAAGGAAGAGTTAGGAATCAAATATCATTCTGCACACTCAGTCCCCTGTTAACAGGTGGAAGAATCCATTGCTAAAGGTATAATCTATGTTGCAAAAAATGATCTGAATTATGAAAAGATTTAGTTAGTGAAGATCATATGAAGTAACTCAAGTGGATTATTTGAAGGTTGCTTTAAAAATGTATTATGGAGTTTGGCTTTCTATGAAGACATTATTATTATTTTTTTCCCCTGAGGCTGGGGTTAAGTGACTTGCCCAGGGTCACACAGCTAAGAAGTGTTAAGTGTCTGAGACCAGATTTGAACTCGGGTCCTCCTGAATTCAAGGCTGGTGCTCTATCTACTGCGCCACCTAGCTGCCCCCATCTATGCAGATATTATTAACAAGATTATTATCTACTACTTACCTGCCTTTTCCATGGATTTATTTGTATTCTTAATCTCCATTTTAGAAAAAAAAATCTGTTATACAGAATGGCCCAAGGATGCAATATTACAATTCATCAAATGTACTATTACCATATATGGATTCTAAAATTTTAAAACGGCATGTAATCAAGTCAAATGTTCTAATATTTCTATGCTTTAAAAGAATTGATTGTTCCATCCCAACTCACACATGCCAATCCTTCCTATTTGTGTCTTGTTTTTCTGTTTTCCTGAGAGAGTCCACCCAACATTCTAGAAGCCTTTCTCACATTCTCATGACACTGTACTTTTTCCAATAAAAATTTATAATTGTTTATCTGGCCTCTTCACACAACAAGCTCATTTTCTCTTCCTAGCATACATTCTTGTGATGACATATTTCCTTTTAGTTTTTCAAAATTCCTAGTTGAGTAGATATTGTGGCTTGTTTAGGTTGACATGCACTTCTCTGTTGCTTTGTTGGTGATTTTTATTTTTATTTAATTTCTTTGAGACTTTGGCTCCATGACTTACTGCAATACAGCAACACTTTTGAATGCAAAATAAGTTAAAATTCCTTGAACATTACTGAATCTGACTTTGTTGATTCAAAAAACACATTGACAATTCCAGGATTGATACTATTAATTCACTGAGGTTAAAGAGTGATATTTTCTTTACTTTTGTTCTCCTTTTAATGTCTATTGTGTAGTCTTAAAAATAGTAGGAATTTCATCAATGCTTATTGAATGAAGATATCATTATCTTGGCAAAATGCTACTTAATTTAATGGTCTGCATGATCGAATGACAGCTCAAACCTATTTTATTATAATGCTTTGCACTTATACATGGAAAACTGCCAGTCATCATTTCATATTTATATAATTATTACATTAGGGTCAAAATATTCTAGGAAAAAAATAAGAACTTATATATATATATATTTTTTATCTCCTCCTGCCACCATCACATATGACTCTATTCCCAGCACCATTATCTTCTTGTCTTTTCTTATTCAAGCAGGTTTGGAACCACTTAGCTAAGTGTTCAGGTTATCTCTGATTTGCAGCTATAAAGAGATAGGTACACAACAGGAAAGAAGCAGCTACCCATTGCCCCAAATGAATTCACACTATTAGTTGCTAATCCTAAAACAATAAAAGTGCCTTCTGAATCATCAAATATGGATTGTTCAGGTTCATGAAAATTTAAATTTGATTATATTATATCTTAGATGTGTTGCTATATTTCAATAAGTTATAGAATAGAGTCTCTAAGAAATGAAAAAAAAAAAAAAAAAAAAAGTATGATATAGAAACCAACAGAGAAACTAAGCAATCTGGGATAATTTATGAGGCACTTTGAATAAAAGAGAGTAAAGATAGATATCTCAATGTAAGGGGAAAGAAAAAAAGCCTACTTAATAATTAGTTATCTAAATGTAAAATGTGTCACTTTGACAGGAAGTAAATTTAATTATTGGAAGTTTCCTAGTGTGGGATACATAACTATACCTCAAGAATATTATAGTATAACTCCCAAGTTGGCCTAAAAAACTCTGACTTTTTGATTCCTATTAAAACATATTCATCACATAGAGTAAGCCAAAGTTAAATGCATACTAGTAAACGTCAGTAATGCATCCCTCTTCTTGATGATTACTAAAGCTTATTATGATATAATATACCTTGGCATAAATACTAAGGATTATAGGAAAGCATAGAGAAAATTTCAGTGTAGTTTCAATGATGAGCTTGAACGTTGAGGTGAGGAGGGGAACATCCCAGTTATAAAAGTTTCTCACTTCCTGTGAATTCTCTACCAGTGTCCACTAATAGCAATTGCATATCGTGTAGATCACAGGAGCCTAAAAAGAAAAAGGACAACACTTAATAATGAGGAATTGTCTCTCTTCTCTCTCTCAGTAAGCTCTGGGCCATTGGCCAGCTCTTTAGAAAAGAATAAACCTTTTGAAGTGAGGATAAAGGTATGTATCTAAGTGGTTTCTGGATGCAGAACACTGAAATTGCCCCCATGATCTCACAAATACTAGCATTGTAAGATCCAACAAATTAAGTAATAGAAAACAATACAAAGAGAAGCAATGTAAATGTAAAAAGAATGCAGTAGACTGGTCTTTGGGGAATCTGGATTCCAATCACAGCTATATTATAAAATAGTTTCTAATCTTGGGCAAGACATTTTCCCCATTTATTTTTGTTCAGGATAAAGCAAGAGATTTGGATGACAACTTTTTTTAGGTTTCTTCCAACTTTAATATTCTATATAGCATGGTATATTTAAGTACATATATTCTATTATCTTTGTTTTAATTATTGTTTTGCTCTAAGCTGTTTTCCAGTTAAAAAGTGTTATCATTTTAAGCAATATTTTGAGAAATGTACCCTCTGCTTCCCACTATTAGTTTGTGTTCTTGTGATCATGTCTTCCTTGTTTAGTCTGACTCAGTAGATCTCATCAGATCATTCAGTATCATATAAAAAAATGGAACTTAAGGAACACCTTAAGACAGCTAAAATCCCCCAATTCTTCTGAGTTCTCCCTTCCCTCTCCCCACTCTCCATACTCCATTAGTGTTCTCTTATCCTGATGAAAAGTAAGAATGGGCAACGACTCAAATGAGTAATTGATATTTCTTCAAAGCAACCTCCCCTACTCTACTTGTTCTCTTAATTTACTTGGTTTATACCAACTGATGACAGAAGCCTATTGTTTTGCTGAAACATTAACTTCGCAAAGTCATTCCGCTCCCATCTGCAGCACTAAAATTAATGATTCCCTCTGCAACATCTGTTTAATTAACTATCGGCACCATAGAAGAGGCGTCCAAATACCCCAGTGACTAAATCAGCCTCAAATTAGGGAAATACAATGTTAAATTGTATCAGAGAGAAACCGAGTTTATCCTTTGGAGCACCGGCATTCATTAGCAACTAGGCACCCCATGCATCTTCATAATGAAGCAATGTCAGCCATGCTTTGCTGGAAAGCTTTCATTTAGGGCTGCCCAGTTTCCTCTTGTCATGGTCATTTGGAATGGAGGATGGGAGAGAGGAGGACTCAGGAGTCCCAAAGGGTTGATCCATGACCCATAATCTTAATTCCTAGAAATAACAGTTAGTTTTCTACTGAGCATAAGCAGGCTAAGGGATTCTTTGAATTTACACTATTCTAAAGAAAGTGGTAGCACTGAATTATTACTGCTAGCAGGATTCTGTCATCCCTTGTCTCTTGAGATACATTTACATAACTATTTTTATTTTTATAAAGGAAGTCCTATCAATTCTTTTCTAGTATACTTTGTCATACATTATCCTTTCCTTCTCTCTCTCTCTCTCTCTCTCTCTCTCTCTCTCTCTCTCACTCACACACACAGAGCTTCTAGCTCTAACAGTCTGTTCTGAGTGTTTTCCAGATTTAATATTCTCTGTTCTATTATTAAATGATTATATCTTATTATATAGCATATTTCAATTTACTTCCATTTTCTCATAATTTTATATTTATGTTTTATGTCTCTGGACTAATTTTTGAACTCCTTGAGCAGAACCTTCTCGACTTTTCCTATACTAGCACATTTACTTTTTCTATGTATACTTATTTGATATAGCCATTATTTTCTCCTGAAATTCCTCTCTCTTTTAATTTTCCTACCTCCCCAACCCTATTCGTCATGTGCTTTAATAACTAGGTTAAAGGCAAATACTGGTGGGGAAATATCTCCTTCTCTTGAATTGTTTCTCTGCCATCAATACTTACTTACCTTGTCTATGGTTCCTCTAACATCTTTCTTTTCTACTATGCTATGAATAAACTGATATGAAATATGGGAAGAAATTTCCCATTATGGAAGGTGTCCAACAGAGAATGGAAGTTCATATGTTGAGAATGTTGTAGTATTCATTCAAACTCCAGGTACCTTCCTTCCCCAAGCCATTTTCTTTCTTTCTTTTTTTTGTTTTTTTGTTTCTTTTTCTTTATATATATATATATATATATATATATATATAGATAGATATAGATATAGATATAGATATATATATAGATATAGATATATATATATAGATAGATAGATATAGATAGATAGATATAGATAATTATAACATTTTTTGACAGTACATATGCATAGGTAATTTTTTTTTACAATATTATCCCTTGTACTCCCTTCTGTTCTGAATTTTTCCCTTCCTTCCCTCTACTCCCTCCCCTAGATGGCAGGCATTCCCATACATATTAAATATCTCATAGGATATCCTAGTTACAATATACATGTGCAGAACTGAATTTTGTTGTTGTTGTTGCAAAGGAAGAATTGTATTCGGAAGGTAAAAATAATCTGGGAAGAAAAACAAACAAAAAAATGCTCACAGTTTACACTCATTTCCCAGTGTTCCTTTTCTGGGTGTAGATGATTCTGTCCACCATTGATCAATTGGAATTGGATTAGCTCTTCTCTATGTTGAAGATATCCACTTCCATTAGAATACATCCTCATACAGTATCATTGTTGAAGTGTATAATGATCTCCTAGTTCTGCTCGTTTCACTCAGCATCAGTTGATGTAAGTCTCTCCAAGCCTCTCTGTATTCCTCCTGTTGGTCATTTCTTACAGAACAATAATATTCTATAACATTCATATACCATAATTTACCTAACCATTCTCCAATTAATGGACATCCATTCATGTTCCAGTTTCTAGCCACTACAAAAAAGGGCTGCCACAAACATTTTGGCACATACAGGTCCCTTTCCCTTCTTTAGTATTTCCTTGGGATATAAGCCCAGTAGTAGCACTGCTGGGTCAAAGGGTATGCACATTTTGATAAGTTTTTGGGCATAATTCCAGATTGCTCTCCAGAATGGTTGGATTCTTTCACAACTCCACCAACAATGCATCAGTGTCCCAGTTTTCCCACAGCCCCTCGAACATTCATCATTATTTATTCCTGTCATCTTAGCCAATCTGACAGATGTGTGATGATATCTCAGAGTTGTCTTAATTTGCATTTCTCTGATCAATAGTGATTTGGAACACTCTTTCATATGAGTGGAAATAGTTTTAATTTCATCATCTGAAAATTGTCTGTTCATATCCTTTGACCATTTATCAATTGGAGAATGGCTTGATTTCTTATAAATTAGAGTCAATTCTCTGTATATTTTGGAGATGAGGCCTTTATCAGAAACTTTCACTGTAAAAATATTTTGCCAATTTGTTACTTCCCTTCTAATTTTGTTTGCATTAGTTTTGTTTGTGCAAAAAGTTTTTAATTTGATGTAATCAAAATTTTCTATTTTGTGATCAATAATGATCTCTAGTTCTCCTTTGGACACAAATTCCTTCCTCCTCCACAAGTCTGAGAGGTAAACTATCCTATGTTTCTCTAATTTATTTATGATCTCATTCTTTAGGCCTAAATCTTGGACCCATTTTTGATCTTATCTTAGTATGTGGTGTTAAATGTGGTTCCATACATAGTTTCTGCCATACTAATTTCCAGTTTTCCCAGCAGTTTTTGTCAAATAATGAATTCTTATCCCGAAAGTTGGGATCTTTCGGTTTGTCAAACACTAGATTGTTATTTTTATTCACTATCTTGCCCTGTGAACATAATCTATTCCACTGATTAACTAGTTTATTTCTTAGCCAATACCAAATGGTTTTGGTGACTGCTGCTTTATAATATAGTGCTTGATCAGATACAGCTAGGCCATCTTCATTTGATTTTTTTTTTTATTACTTTCCTTGAAATTCTAGACCTTTTGTTCTTCCATATTTATTTTGTTGCTATTTTTTCTAGGTCATTAAAATAGTTCCTTGGGAGTCTGATTGGTACAGCACTAAATAAATAGATTAGTTTAAGGAGTATTGTCATCTTGATTATATATATATTGACACTGGGGGAAGAATCATAATTTTTTCTTCATTACCCAACAATTACTTCTTTGTACTACTGTCAATTAAAACTTTCTACCCAATTCAAATTATGACAGCATATGTATAAAAACTCTCAAATTATTCTTCATTCTTTTTGAAGGAGTTCTATCTCCAGTTCATAATCTTTTTGACTCGTCAATCCTTTCCTTTATAAGGAAGGATTTTCATATTTACACAGATGCTCCCTCAAATTCACTAACATCCCAATTCTGCATATTTTTTGAGTCTCATGACTTACTCTTTCATTTTACCTGAAACAGAAAAAAGTCACATTAGATCTCACCATTACCCAATAGGATTCCTTTCATTAATTTGAAATTTTAACATTTCTTTATCTGATGATAACCTCCTGTCATTCTACTCCCTATGCTTCTTCTCTCTTAAAATAGATATTTTCCTTTTTCAAAATCTCCAAACTCTCTATACTTTAATATTTTCTCTGCCCATTATACCTCTTCTCACTTCCTTTTTCTCTTTCTATAATTTCAACCCTCTTGTCCTACACCACTCATCTTTTTTTTTTTCCCAATTTGACCCCTAAACCCTGAATTCTATGTATAGGATGTATAGGAAGTCTCACAACTATGTCGACTGGAGACTTCACAAATCATGCTATTCAACTTCAACTAGACCATCACAAAATTAAGGCAGTCCTTTCTTTCTCTATAATTGATTACCTATCTCACTCTCCACAGATATGATATGCATTTTTTCTTTTCCTCCTTAAATTTTTCATACCCACTTCTCCCCAATCTCTTTCAACTAAATGCCCTACTTCTTACTTTCTGAGTAAATCAAGGACTTTAAATGTGAGCTCAGTCTTCTCCCTTTTAATCTCAAATCTTCTTGACATCACATTTCAAACTTTTTCCCTTTCTCTTAAACTCTGAAAAAGAAGTAACTCTTCTCATTTCCAAGATCATTTTTTCATATTTGCTTAAACTTATCTCCTTTTATCTTTTCTAGAAGATCACATCCTCTATCATCCCCTTTCTTGAAATTTCAAATTTTCTGCATTAGTTGGTTTCCTATTATCTTCAGACACATTCAAGTCTAGTCCTATCCTGAAGAAAGGGGGAAAAAAGCTTTCATAAGACCCTATCATAGCTTTAATATATCATCCTAAGTCCTTTCCTCCTTTCTCAATTAAACTCTTTTTTTTTTGTTTGTTTTTTTTAAATTATATGTAATTTTTATTCTGTATTTTAGAAATGCTTGTTTTATTTTATAAATTAAAAATAAAAACTAAAAGAAAGTTCCTAGAAGAAGGTAGAGAAAATGAGATTAACTGCATATTTTTTTTTGCTACTCAGAATTTTTTTTATTATATATATATTTTATAATATTATCCCTTGTATTCATTTTTCCAAATTATCCCCCCTCCCTTTATTCCCTCCCCCCGATGACAGGCAATCCCATACATTTTACATGTGTTACAATATAGTCTAGGTACAATACATGTGTGTGAATATCATTTTCTTCTTGCACAATAAACATTAGAATCCGAAGGTACATGCAACCTGGGCAGACAAATATTAGTGCTAACAATTAACATTCACTTCCCAGTGTTTCTTCTCTGGGTGTAGCTACCTCTGTCCATCATTGATCAACTGGAAGTGAGTTGGATCTTCTTTATGTTGAAGATTTCCACTTCCATCAGAATACATCCTCATACAGTATTGTTGTTGAAGTGTACAGTGATCTTCTGGTTCTGCTCATTTCACTCAGCATCAGTTGATTTAAGTCTCTCCAGGCCTCTCTGTATTCCTCCTGCTGGTAATTTCTTACAGAGCAATAATATTCCATAACCTTCATATACCACAATTTACCCAACCATTCTCCAACTGATGGACATCCATTCATCTTCCAGTTTCTAGCTACAACAAAAAGAGCTGCCACAAACATTTTGGCACATATATGTCTCTTTCCACTATTTAGTATTTCTTTGGGATATAATCCCAGTAGTAGCGCTGCTGGGTCAAAGGGTATGCACAGTTTGACAACTTTTTGGGCATAATTCCAGATTGCTCTCCAGAATGGCTGGATTCTTTCGCAACTCAACCAGCAATGTATTAGTGTCCCAGTTTCCCCACATCCCCTCCAACATTCATCATTATTTGTTCCTGTCATCTTAGCCAATCTGACAGGTGTGTAGTGGTATCTCAGAGTGGTCTTAATTTGCATTTCTCTGATCAGTAGTTCAATTAAACTCTTTAGGAAAAGTGTATGATGACAATTTCTACTTCCCGTCCTCTAATTCATTTCTAAATCCTTTTGAAATTCATCCATCAAACAAAACTTTCCCATTCAATGTTTTTAATAATATTTGTCAACTTTGATGACATTTTCTTAGTTCTCATACTTCTTGACTTATTGATTCTTTTGAGAACCCTCTCTTGCTAAATAATCTTTTCTCTCTTGATTTTTGGAATATTTTCTTCTAGTTCTCTCTTTCCCTAAATTATTGCTTTGTCTCAGTTTCCTGACTTTGATGTCCCTTGACTACAACTGTTTCCCATAGTTTTATGTTAAGTACTCTTTTCATCTCACTACACAATCCTTTTGTTTTGTAGCTTTATCAACAATCATATGCTTAACTGTTACCATTGTACATACACAATTACATATATATATATATATATATATATATATAATAACAATATTGCAGTATTGCTCCTAGAGTTTCATTTCTGCATCACCAGTTACCTATTGAATATTTCAAAATGAATATATTTCAGGAATCTCAAACCTAAAACTTCCAAAACTGATCTTATCACCTTTCCTCTGAAATCCTTAAGTTTAGAAAAATCTATTTCTGTTGAAGGTATCACAACTAGGCTATTGTCCAGTCTCCCCTTGCTTCATGTCTCTTACTTCCTTGATTTATTCCAATTAAATGCTCAATCAGTCATTAAGCATTTACTGAATGCTTACTTTGTAGCAGACATTAAGCTAAGTGCTAAAGATATACCAAAAAGGTGCAAAACTTGATTCTTATTCCCATGTAGGTCACATTCTAATGAATGATACTACATGAAAATAATTATAGTTACATAATACGTACCAAACAAATTGAAAGTAATTAGAGAGAAAATAGAATGGCAGGAGAGATGAAGAAAATGAATGAAAATTTTGAAGGACCTCTTTAAAAATATATATAATTTAATTGTGAGGGAAGCCCAAAAAGCTAAGGAATAAAGTTGCGGCAAAAAAGCATTTGAGGAATGGGAAATTACCAATGTATAATAAGAAGATGGAACTTACTACAGTGTTTGACATACAGTAGACAATTAATAAATGTTTATTGATTGAATATTTGTTGATTGTATATATATATATGTATATTTATATATGTATATATATGTATATTGAACTGTTAGAATGTCAATGTTATCAGATCTTAAAGTGCATGGAAGAGAGAAAATTATTAGACGTCTGGAAAGGTAGAAAAGGGCTAGGTTGTAAAAGATTTTTAATGTCGAACACAGTTTTGCTTTATACACACACATGTATATTTATACCTACCATAGGTAATAGGGAACCATTAGAGTATAGCCAGTAGATAACATGGACAGCACTTTAGAAGAACTTGGCAGTTAAATGGAGGATATATTGGAGTGAGGAGAGACTGGGTCAAAGATAATAGTATACTATTGAAATATTCTAAGTAGGAGGTGTTAAGAACCTGCATAAGATAGTAGCCATTTGAATAGAATGAAAAAGACATATATGAATGTAAGGTAAACATAGCAAAATTTAGTAAGAGACCAAATATATTACATGACTGGAAGTGAGTAGTTAAGCTTGACTGACAGTATAGTGGTATCCTCAACAGTAATAGAAAACTTTCAATGATGGAGAGTTTAGAAAAAAAAAAAGACAAATTACATGTTGGATTTGAAATGCCAATTGGATATCCTTTTTGAAAAGTCCTAAAGAAGTTGGAATTGACCTCATTAAGAATGAGTAAATATATATATATATATATATATATATATATATGTAGATATTGGGAATTATTTACATAGATATGGGAGCTGATAACACATAAAGAGGAGATCTTAGAACAGTTTTAGGGATATATAGCTATTGCCCTAACTAACAATCTAGTAAAAGAAGTCAAGGTAAGAGAAGTAGGAGGAAAACCATGAGAGAACAATGTCATAAAAATTCAGAGATTACTGAACATCAAGAGAATAACTTGATCCACAGTTTGAAAAAAATTATAAAAAAATGAAAACTGAGGAAAGGCCTTTAGATTTAAATTAGTTGTGGTTTAAAAGTAAATGAAAAAATAGGGAAATGGAAGAGCTGATATAAATGATGTTCTTATGAAGTTTTGTCAATAAAAGGAAGAGAGAAATAGAATGATAGCAGGTGGGAAGGACAGGATAAAGTGAGAATTATTATGTTGTTTTGTGTGTTTTTATTTTTTACATTGTATAGGAAGCTGAAAAAATGAGTACATGAGGAGAGAACAAAGATTAGAGATACTTTAAGGATGATATTGCAAGCAATCTTGCTAGAGAAAATGGGATGGGATGTGATCAAGTGACTAAGTAAAGAATTTGCTTTTATAATAACAAATTGAAAGAAATGGCAGGATAAGATGCTTGAGATACATACAAGGAGAAGGAGGAGGAGGAAAAAGTATTATTTAATAGTCTCATTTTTTTCATAAATTACATGATTTAAGATAACATGAAACAAATACTTTGAGAAGCTTGAAAAGGAAAAGTCACTTGGTGAATACAATAGTGAATCAAATAGCAAGGTCCACTAACTCATTAGGTCCACTACAAATTTGTATATAGTGAGGACTGTGGGGACAGAGTAGATTACAACAAAGCATTTTCATCTTTTTTATTGTTGCTTACTTATTTTTTGTTTTCTTTCTTATTTTTTTCTTGATGTTTCTTGTGCAGCATGATATTTGTGGAAATATGTATAGAAGAATTGCACAAGTTTAACATATATTGGATTACTTAATGACTAAGGAAGGGGGTTAGGGGAAGGGAGGGACAAAACTTTGGAATACAAAGTTTTGCAAGGGAGAATATTGAAAACTATCTATGTATATATTTTGAAAATAAAAAGCTAAAACCACAAATTTATACATTGTAATTTCATTCAGTTAAGGAATACATTCATAGTAGACCCAATCATCTTTTATATAAAGAAGGAAGAAAGTGATGGAAATAACCAAGTCTAGGGTTTGCAAAGTGTTCAGTAGTAGGTCAAACATTGAGGGATTTAAATGTAGGAGGTAGAGTGGCGGTAAACTGATTCACCAAAACGTTGAGCTAGAGAACGATACATAAGTGTAACAAGTGATGTTTTAGAAAATAAGCATGGTACATTAGAAGAAATACTAAAAGTCATAAAATTATGATAAAATAAAAGAATTTGAGACTTTATTAATGTGAAAGTGTAACACTGTGAATTATATTAAGATCAAGAATATGATCATTTCTCTGTGTAAGTAAGGTGAAGTGGGAGAATAAGTCATGGATGTTGGGCAGATTGAGAAAGTAGGAAGTTAAACTATTTCAGAGAGTATCAATATATATGTTGAACTCTCAATATGAGAACAATAGGTGACAAAGAGAGAAAGGTAATGAGCCAGATACTCAACACATAAAATAAGAAAGGTGGATGATAAGGCTCCTTGCCAAAGTTATTTTACATAAGCACATATCTAACCTAATGACTCATGTATTCAATCAACAGTAATGATTTCTTTTTGTTTCTAGGAATATAAACTCATCTATTTAATTTTCAAAGACCTTCATAACTTGACTCTAAACCAATGTTTCCAGTTTCAATGGACATTATTCTTTTTTAAAAAACAGCCAAACTAGCCTTCATTTTCTCATCCTTTGCATTTTTCTAAATACTATCTTTATTACTTTGCTCTGATCATCCAATATGCAAAGAATATTCTCCTTATCTCTACCTAAAAGATGTTCTAACTTTTAAAATATGCTCCCCAAGCATATTATACTTGCTCTTCTACTTGTTCTAATATTCTCAATTATTAGTGCCATCCTGCCCAAGCTAATTAATATTTAACTATCACATTACATATGTTTGTATTTGTGTGTATGTGTGTATGTATACATTTAAATTGTTTTTGTATACTATGTGGTTATATACATATGTGACTCCCTCATTAGAATATTTGTGAATTTTAAAATAAGGATTGTTTCCTTTTTTTTACTTTTATTACTAGCACCCAACACAGTGACTGTCACATAGGTGATTAATAAATGCTTGCTGATTAATAGATAACCTTTAAAATTCCTTTCAGTTCTAACAGCCTACAATTCTATAATCCCTGATGATATATTATCTATGTCATAGAATATCTTAACTGCAAAAAATGACAGTAATTATGAGAATTTCAGGCATCATGACAGTCAAGAGGAGAGAAATTTGGAGGCTAGGGTACCTTTTGGCAGCTAGTAAATTATATCATATAGAGGCAAGCCTGTTTCACATTTCTGTCTGTATTCCCAGAACCTCTTTCAATGTCTCACACATAATAAATACTTAATAAATGCTTGTTGATTGGTTGAAAAAATAAATTATATCATACAGGCAGCCATTCTTTTTTCACAAGATCAGATCTGGATTTGCTGAAAGTAAATGACCACAATATTTCTGAAAAGAGAAACAACTATTTTCCTTTTTCCAGGTACTGCTGTGACCTTCCTAAATTGCAGGTCTGAACATGTTTAGATTACCTTTCAAACAGAAACCAAAGCAAGAAGTAATCTTAGAAAAACATATGTCTATTTTAAACATTCTATAGTCTATCCTCTTTTCCCTCTCCCCCACCCTTCACATATACTTGATTTTAAATTCTTGTTACTCCATATCACTACTCTTTGATTTAACTTTTAAAACCATTCATAATCTTTCCTAACGCTTAGACTTCTTACATTTTACTACCTTTGTGACACTGTAAGATCCAATACACAAGGCCAGTACCTTCTGGCTATTTCTTGTAAATGACATTTCATGTACTACTCTGGGTCTTTTCACTGGCTATTTCATATGTCTGCAATATTCTCTCTACATACCTCCACTTTCTGATTTCCCTGGCATTCTTAAAGATTCAGCTCAAATTTCACCTTATGCAAATATCAATATATGATTCTTCCATTAGAATATAAACTTATTGATATCGTGTGCCCATTTTCTCCTTTCTTTGTAACCACTTGGACTTACTACTGTGTTTGGTACATAGTAGGTGCTTAATACTATTTTGACTGATGTACATACATTGCTTCATTATTTCGAGTCCATTGCTACCTCAGAGATTCAGGCAAAATAAAAAAAAACAAGGGCATTCAAAGGGCAAGAGAAATTACAATGATTTATTTCTGAACTCATGTTAGTGAGCAACTCTGAAACTTGAAGTTCTCTCTTTAAATATTTCTGAGTCACCATGGTATCTATATAATCTTAAACCTTGGGAAGAACAGTAGGATTGAGTCATGGAAATTTGATAGTTAGAATAGAACTCAATGCTTAAAAGAGAAGAAATAATTGATTTATGACAATGTGACCACTTCAGCAACTGCAAAATAGGGAGAAAAGTACTTGAAGCATTTTTATTTCTTTAGGATAGCTTTGTGCTTAGGTTTATCTTCATTTATTGAAAGGCTTTGCTCAGATCTCAAATCTCAATGTTTGCCTTTTAGAATGCATAGGAAGGATAAACAATACCTCAGTAATTTTTTCTTCATTGGTGCAAGGAAAACTCAAAGACGAAATAGACTAACAATGGCTGTTATTTAGTCAATGCAATTTCTGTACTTTCAAGCTTGTTAAAAATGTAATCACTAGAAATATCAATAGATATAGATATGTCTGTCTATCTCTATCCATTACTATGGATTTATCTATCTATATCTATGGTTACAGCTGTAGATTACATAGATGGATATAGAGATTAGAGAATAAGATGATATTGAAATAGACATTCCCTGAGAGTTAAATCAAATTCTTGACTTCATCAAATAATTTAAAGAAAATAAGTGTCTTTATCCTCAAATCCCTGGAGATGTTTCAATTGAGACTAGATGAGCACATTTCTGGAATCCCATCCCATTATAAAGTTTCCTGGATACTGAATGATTAATATTTTATGTGTTTTACTGCCTTTTGCATATCATATCACATTTGTTTTCTGGTCCTGAGGATTTTTTCTTGGGGAGTTGATTAATAGCTTGTTCTATTTCTTTTTCTGAAACGGGACTATTTAAGCAATTTGCCTTCTCCTCTGTTAATCTAGGAAGCCTATACTTTTGGAGAAAGTCATCCATTTCACTTAAGTTATCAAATTTATTGGCATAAAGTTGGGCAAAGTAACTCCTTATTATTTCTCTAATTTCCTCTTAATTGGTGGAAATATCCCCCTTTTCATTTGTAACAATAACAATTTGATTTTCCTCTTTCCTTTTTCTGATCAGATTTACCAAAGGTTTATCTATGTTATTGGCTTTTTCATAAAACCAACTCTTAGTTTTATTTATTAATTCAATAGTTTTTTTTTTTTTTTTTTTTTTACTTTCAATAATATTGATTTATCTTTTTAATTTTTGTATTTCAAGTTTAATTTTTGGTTGGGGGTTTTTAATTTGGTCTTTTTCTAGCCTTTTAAGTTGCAAGCCCAATTCATTAATCTTCTCTTTCTCAATTTTCTTCAGATAAGTCTCTAAAGATATAAAATTTCCCCTTATTATTGCTTTAGCTGCATCCCACAGATTTTGGTATGATGTCTCATCATTGTCATTATCTTGGGTGAAATTATTAATTGTTTCTTTAATTTGCTGTTTCACCCAGTCATTCTTTAAGATGAGATTATTCAGTTTCCTATTACTTTTTGGTCTATTTACCCCGAACTTCTTACTGAATGTAGCATTTATTGCATTGTGATCTGAGAAGAAGGCATTTATTATTTCTGCCTTCCTACATTTAATTTTGAGATCTTTATGTCCTAAAATATGGTCAATTTTTGTATAGGATCCATGAACTGCTGAGAAGAAAGTATATTCCTTTCTATTGCCATTCAGTTTTTCTCCAAAGGTCTATCATACCTAGTTTTTCTAATGTTCTATTTACTTTTTAAAATTTCTTTCTTATTTGTTTTGTGGTTTGATTTGTCTAAATCTGAGAGTGCAAGGTTGAGATCTCCCACTATTATAGTTTTACTGTCTATTTCTTCTTGCAATTCTCTTAACTTATCCTTTAGAAAGTTAGATGCTATACCACTTGGTGCATATATGTTTAGTATTGATATGGCGTCATTATTTATGCTACCTTTCAGCAGGATATAGTTTCCTTCCTTATCTCGTTTAATTAGATCAACTTCTGCTTTTGCTTGATCTAAGGATGGCTACCCCTGGTTTTTTGGATTTACCTGAAGCATAATAGATTCTGCTCCAACCTTTTACCTTTACTCTATATGTATCTCCCTGCTTTAAATGTGTTTCCTGTAAACAACATATTGTAGGGTTCTAATTTTTGATCCGGTCTGCTATCCGTCTCAGTTTGATGGGAGCATTCATCCCATTCACATTTACAGTTAAAATTACTAATTCTGTATTTCCTGCCATCATATTATCCCCAGAATACGCTTTTTCCCTTGACCCCCCTGAACCCCTTCCCCAATATTTAATTTATAGTCCCCATTTGTGATGTGCAGCCCTCCCCTTTTTTTTTTTTTTAGTATCCCTCCCTACTCCCTCCAAGTTTCTTCCCTTATTCCCCTTTTCCCTTTTCCTCTCCCCCCTTTTAATGAGGTGAGAGAGAATTCTCTGAAAAACAAATATGTCAATTATTTACTCTTTGAGCCTCTTCTGATGAGAGTAAGATTCACACAATGTTTCTCCCCCTCTCTAAATTCCCTCAGATATGGTATATTTTCTATGCCTCTTCCTGGGATATAGCTTCCCTCTTTTTATCACTCCCGCTCCTTTTTCTGATACTACCCCCTTCCCTTTACTACATCTCCCCCTTTTTTCTTTTGTATCAGTAAAATCAAATTATCCATGCGTACTTTCTATACACCCACAACAGAGATACAGTTCTCAAGGGTTCTGTGTATCTTTTTCTGTTTCTCTTCAGTCTTGTGGATGTAGATCACATTTTTTGTTTAAGTCTGGTTTTTTTCTTAGAAACATATGGAATTCCTCTATTTCATTGTATGACCATCTTCTTCCATGGAAAAAGATGCTAAACTTAGCTGGGTAGTTTAATCTTGGTTGCAATCCTTGATCTTTTGCCTTTCAGAATATCAGGTTCCAGGCCCTTCTGTCTTTTAATGTGGATGCAGCCAGATCTTGTGTGACCCTTATTGTGGCACCTTGGCATTTAAATTATTTTTTTCTAGCTGCTTGCAAGATTTTCTCCTTTGTGTGGTAATTCTGCAGCTTAGCCACAATATTAAGTGGTGTTCTTTTTTTAGGATCTATTTCAGGAGGAGTTCGATGAATTCTTTTGACGTCTATTTTCCCTTCTGTTTCTATTATCTCTGGACAGTTCTCTTTGATGATTTCCTGTAAAATAGAATCTAGGCTCTTTTCTTGGTCATAGTTTTTGGGAAGTCCAATGATCCTCAGATTATCTCTCCTAGATCTATTTTCCAGGTCTATAGATTTTCCCAGTAAGTATTTGATGTTATTCTCCAGCTTTTCTTTTTTTTTTCTTTTTTTTTTTTTTTTTTTTTTTTTTGTTTGTTTTCTTTGACTGATTCTTGGTTCTCAATGAATAATTCATTTCTATTTGTTCCATCCTGAATTTTAAGGAGTTATTTTCTTCATTCACAGTTTTTAGTTCTTTTTGTATATGCTCAATTTCATTTTTTAAATGAATTATTTTGCTCTATTGAACTTTTTTCCATTTCCCTAATTTATTTTAGAGACTTATTTTCTTTTTCCAATTCAGAAATCCTATTTTCTTGAGACTTTTTTTATCTTTTCCAATTCAGAAATCCTACTTTCCTGTGATTTTTTAACCTTTTCTAATTCACAAATTTTGTTTCCCTGAATCTCCTGTAAATTTTTTATTTTTTCCAACTCCAATTTCAGAACGTTGTTATTCTCTATCATAGCTTCCCTTTCCTTTCCCCATTTTTCTCCAAACTTTCTTAACTTTTTAATAGTCTTTTCGAGGAGAGAGTTATGTGATGGGGGCAGGAATCGTTCCCCTTTAGGTTGTTATCTGCTGACTCTCTGCTGTTAACTTCCTCGGGGTTGGATACCCGCTCTTTCTCTGTGTAAAATTAGTCAATTTTTTTTTTTTTTTTTTTTGCTTTTTACTCATACTTAAAAAATCTTTTGGGGTCTGTCCCTGGGGTAGGAAATTATTTATTTATTTCTTTACTAGCTTCCTCCCAGATGGGATGGGTGCAGCGGCTCCCACACCTGAGCTAAGAGAGAGCTCTGGGAGAGAGTTCCCCACCCCCTCCCTGGAAGTGCCTCACAGGTGATTAGCACTGCTGTGCTTTGAGGGCGCTGTGTGTCCCAGCGACTTCCCTGAGGTTTAAGACTGAACAGTAAAGGCGACACAAAGCCCAGGCAATGTGTCCCGGTGGGGTGTGGATGTCAGCAGCAGATGATGTGAAAAGCCCTTGCGCTCAAACTGAAAGTGTCTGCCCTGAAACCACAGTCCCTGGTTCAAAGGTTCCACTTCTCTGGGACTTCCGGGGCTGAGTTCCACAGCCTCCAGCCGAGCCAGGCACTATGTGTTGCCTTGGGCTGTGTCCTCCTGCTTTTCAATCTCTTAACTACCCCCAGGTGAAAGCATGGACAGCTTAAGTTGGCCACACCCACAGTGCTGAGATCTGCTGAATCACTTCCAGGTTGGGGTGGTTCTAGTATCTAGCTTATATTTTAAAGTGGTTTGATTTCTCTTCTGGACTGCTATTTTATAAGCAGAGAAGAGCTAACACCCTGTGCCAGATTCCTCTATCTCAGTGCTCTGATCCCAGAGCCCTCCCCAGCCCGATTGGCGCATTGTGCCACCACCCAACCGTCTGTGCTGGCCTTTCTTCTTCCTCCCCTGGGAACTAACCTTTTCTGTTGAAACTCCAGTTTCTCTTCAGCTGGTACATCGTGCTTCCAGTCCTTGTGGTTTCTATCAGTCCAGCGCTATTTTTGAGGGTGATTTAGCTAATTGGTAGTGAGGGAAGAAAGGAGCTTACAGAATCGCGTGTATCTTCTCCGCCATCTTGGCTCTGCCCACATTTGTTTTCTTTACATACTATTCCCTTCTTTTTTGGTATGCATTTCTTTTTAAATTTTTAAAAACATTTTTATTTAACGTTTTGAGTTCCAAATCTTTTCACTCCAGCCTTCCCTCCTCTTTCCCTCCTTGAGAAAGTAAGCAATCACACATAGATTACAAATGTACAATTATGTAAAATTTTCCATATCAGTCATTTTGTTCAAATAAACTCAAAAAAGTGAGAGAGTGAAAAACTGCAGGTTCCTCTGTATTTATCTAATATCAGTTCTTTCTCTGGAGATAGATAGAAACTTCATCATTAGTACTTTGGGATAGTTCTGGATCACTATATTGCTTAGAATAGCTAAGTCAGTCACAGTTGTTCAATAAACAATATTGCTGCTACTGTGTACAACATTCTCCTGGCTTTATTCATATCACTTTGCATCATGTCTTTCCAGGCTTTTCTGAAATTATACTGCTTGTCATTTTACCACAGCAGCTGAATGGCAATACTGTCCTAATAACTAAAGCTTGACCTTTGTTTCTCACTCCTTAGATTCATGAAATATTGTGGGATGAAGTTATTATTCTCAATCTTCTACTGGTAAAAAACCTCATTTTCCTAAAAGCAGGCTGCCATCCTATGATGTAGAATAGAAGGTTCAATGTACAATGCATAATACCTAATTCCAATGCAAAACAATTGGGATTGTTAAAGATTTACATTGTATATGAAACCAAATTTTATTTCCTTATACTTCTCCATGATGAAACAAGTATTTTTTTCTTAATATGATAGTTATTTCAGGAAACTAAAGATAGATACCATTATCCCACTAAAATTTTTCTCTTGTATGGATTTCTATCCTTGGTTCCTTCAGATGAAATTAAATGATATCCATATTTCTCATCATACTAGTTATAATTTGGATGAACTCTACTTTGTAAATGAGCTTGTAAATTGTCTTTGCTGTATGGGAATAAGAACTGGAAATGTAACATTTCAGATGTAGTTTGATCATATAGTAGGATTGTTACTTCACATTTTTTTTCCTTTTAGGAGATCTGTAGATCAAAACTATGATTTTGCAAGAGTATAAATGTTATTTTTTGAGACAGTTGATCCTAAGAAAAGTAATCATTAAAGCCAATTGAAGACTTACATCAGAGGGTTGTAGTTTCAAACATTTAAGATAAATCTAAATTCTACCACAGAAGACTAGATCCTTTAAGGGCCAAAATGTTAAACACTCAGCATCAGCAGAAAAAGAATAGATTTCTTGAAAGAATTTATCAGAGTGTAAGCATTTGGCATCAGCACATAGACCATTATAATTTGAAACTGTAAGATTATAAATTTTGACTTCTTAAAAATTGTGCTTAGTCAAATACATGTAGGTATTGAGGCAGGAGATGCCGTGAGATGAGAAAACTGATATACTCAAGTGAAAGAAATAATTCTCTAGCCAAAAAGAAAAGTAATAATGCTTTCTTTGACTTTGCCCTAACATCCTTTAAACTGTTGACAGCTATGTAGACTTAAGTAGACAATATGTGTCTGAATATAGGATTCCAGATGTTCTCATATAGATAGCAGGAATATTCATGTAAAATATGTGACAAAAAACAACTAGATATATGTGATTTCATAGAAATAGAGATCTTAGAACAGAAAGAAAATATAGATGTCATCAAATCTAATGTCATTTTGCAGAAAAAGAAACCAAAGATCTGAGAGGGGATCTAATTAAAGTTTCAGCTTCAAATTTCTGTGATTCATTGACATGCATAATTCAAAAATGTTTTTAGAATTTGAAACTTTCTAAATGTTGTATTATATATGTATGGGAGGCATACATTTTGCAGGTAGAAAGAAACTTTCTTTGAGAGGAATTTGTTTCCTGAGTGAAATGAACAGAACTAGGAGATCATTATTTCAACAATGATACTGTATGAGGATGTATTCTGATCAAAGTGGATATCTTCAACATAGAGAAGATGTAATCCAATTCCAATTGATCAATGATGGACAGAATCATCTACACCCAGAGAAAGAACACTGGGAAATGAGTGTAAACTGTTAGCATTTTTTGTTTTTCTTCCCAAGTTATTTGTACCTTCCGAATCCAATTCTTCCTTTGCAACAACAACAAAATTCGGTTTTGCAAATATATATTGTATCTAGGATATGCTATAACATATTAATATGTATGGGAATGCCTGCCATGTATGGGAGGGGATGGAGAGAAGGAGGGGAAAATTCAGAACAGAAGGGAGTACAAAGGATAATGTTGCAAAAATATTCTTATGCACATGTACCTATGCATTAATACAAATAAAAAAAAAGGTCTGAAGTAAAATAAAAAAGAGAGAAATTTGTTTAGTGAAGATGGGCAGAACAAGAATCTAGGAAAAGAGGCAACCTATTAGTGGTGGTTATGCTGTGTGTATGTATTTTTGCAATAGATGTATTGATAGAAACACAGTATAATGAAAAAATAATTATACCCAGAGTCAAAATATGTAAGATTTTATCCTGGTATTGTACTTGTCCCCTTTATGGAAGTGATCATATATTGTCTATTCACTTAACTTTTTAAATTTATTTTTATTTTTTTTAAATTAATTTTATAATTATAACATTTTTTGACAGTACATATGTATAGCGGTATATTTTTTACAACATTATCCCTTGTACTCCCTTCTGTTCCAAATATTTCCGCTCCTTCCCTCCACCCCCTCCCCTAGATGGCAGGCATACCTATACATATTAAATATCTTATAATATATCCTAGATACAATATATATGTGCAGAACCGAATTATTTTGTTGTTGCAAAGGAAGAATTGTATTCGGAAGGTAAAAATAATCTGGGAAGAAAAACAAAAAACAAATAAAAAAAAGTGCTCACAGTTTACACTCATTTCCCAGTGTTCCTTTTCGGGTGTAGCTGATTCTGTCCATCATTGATCAACTAGAATTGTATTAGCTCTTCTCTATGTTAAAGATATCCACTTTCATCAGAATACATCCTCATACAGTATCATTGTTGAAATGTATAATGAGCTCCTAGTTCTGCTCATTTCACTCAGCATCAGTTGACGTAAGTCTCTCCAAGCCTCTCTGTATTCCTCCTATTGGTCATTTGTTACAGAACAATAATATTCCATAACATTCATATACCGTAATTTACCTAACCATTCTCCAATTAATGGACATCCATTCATGTTCCAGTTTCTAGCCACTACAAAAAAGGGCTGCCACAAACATTTTGGCACATACAGGTCCCTTTCCCTTCTTTAGTATTTCCTTGGGATATAAGCCCAGTAGTAGCACTGCTGGGTCAAAGGGTATGCACATTTTGATAAGTTTTTGGGCATAATTCCAGATTGCTCTCCAGAATGGTTGGATTCTTTCACAACTCCACCAACAATGCATCAGTGTCCCAGTTTTCCCACAGCCCCTCGAACATTCATCATTATTTATTCCTGTCATCTTAGCCAATCTGACAGATGTGTGATGATATCTCAGAGTTGTCTTAATTTGCATTTCTCTGATCAATAGTGATTTGGAACACTCTTTCATATGAGTGGAAATAGTTTTAATTTCATCATCTGAAAATTGTCTGTTCATATCCTTTGACCATTTATCAATTGGAGAATGGCTTGATTTCTTATAAATTAGAGTCAATTCTCTGTATATTTTGGAGATGAGGCCTTTAACTGTAAAAATGTTTTGCCAATTTGTTACTTTCCTTCTAAACTTCTTTGCATTAGTTTTGTTTGTGGAAAAACTTTTTTTAATTTGATGTAATCAAATTTTTCTATTTTGTGATCAATAATGATCTCTAGTTCTCCTTTGGACACACATTCCTTCCACCTCTACAAGTCTGAGAGGTAAACTATCCTATGATCCTCTAATGTATTTATGATCTCGTTCTTTATGCCTAAATCTTGGACACATTTTGATCTTATCTTAGTATGTGGTGTTAAATGTGGGTCCATGCCTAGTTTCTGCCATACTAATTTCCAGTTTTCCCAGCAGTTTTTGTCAAATAATGAATTCTTATCCCAAATTTGAGATCTTTGGGTTTGTCAAACACTAGATTGCTATTTTTATTCACTATCTTGCCCTGTGAACCTAACCTATTCCACTGATCAAGTACTCTATTTCTTAGTCAATACAAAATGGTTTTGGTGACTGTTGCTTTATAATATAGTTCTAGATCAGGTACGTCTAGACCACCTTTTTTAATTTTTTTTCATTACTTCCCTTGAAATTCTCGACCTTTTGTTGTTCCATATGAATTCTGTTGTTATATTTTGTATGTCATTAAAATAGTTTCCTGTGAGTCTGATTGGTATGGCACTGAATAAATAAGATTAGTTTAGCGAGTATTGTCATCTTAATTATATTTGCTGGGCCTATCCAAGAGCACTCAATGTCTTTCCAATTATTTAAATCTGACTTTCTTTTTGTGACAAGTGTTATGTAATTTTGCTCTTATAATTCCTGACTTTCCTTTGGTAGATATATTCCCAAATATTTTATACTATCAACCGTTATTTTGAATGGAATTTCTCTTTGTATCTCTTGCTGTTGGATTGTATTGGTAATGTATAAAAATCCTGAGGATTGATGTGGATTTATTTTGTATCCTGCAACATTGCTTAAGTTCTGAATTATTTCTAATAACTTTTTAGCAGAGTCTTTGGGGTTCTCTAATTATACCATCATGTCATCTGCAAAGAGTGATAGTTTGATTTCCTCATTTCCTATTCTAATTCCTTGAATCTCTTTCTAGGCTCTTATTGCTGAGGCTAGCATTTCTAGTATTATATTTAATAGTAATGGTGATAGTGGGCAACCTTGTTTCACTCCTGATCTTACAGGGAAAGGTTCCAATTTATCGTCATTGCATAAGATGTTTACTGACAGTTTTAAATATATGCTTGTTATTATTTTAAGAAATAGTTCATTTATTCCTATACTCTTAAGCATTTTTAGTAAGAATGGATGTTGGATTTTATCAAATGCTTTTTTCTGCATCTATTGAGATGATCATATGTTTTTTATTAATTTGATTGTTAATATGGTCAATTATACTAATAGTTTTCCTAATATTAAACCAGCCCTGCATTCCTGGTATAAATCCTACTTGATCATAGTGTATTATCCTGGGGATGATTTTCTGAAGTCTTTTTGCTAATATCTTATTTAAGATTTTAGCATCAATATTCATTAAGGAGATTTGTCTATAGTTTTCTTTCTCACTTTTCAATCTCTTTGCTAATTTCCTGGAAAATAGTGTCCAGGCTCTGTTTTCCAGGTCTGTTGTTTTTCCAATAAGGTACTTGACATTCTTTTCAATTGTTTCATTTTTCTGGTGTTGCTTGACTACTTCTTGTTTTCTCCTTGAGTCATTCATTTCTACTTGTTTGAGTCTAATTTTCAATGACGTGTTTTCTTCACTCACTTTTTAAATATTTTTTTGTAATTGTCCAATTGAGTTTTTATCTTCTATGGAATTTTTTTCCATTTTATCCATTTTATTTTTTTAGAGAGCTGTTTTCTTTTTCCAGCTCACTAATCTTGTTTTCCTTGGAGTTGTTTACTTTTCTAATTCACTAATTTTGTTTTTCAATGATTTGTTTTCTTTATCCACTCTGTTTTTAAATGCATGGAATGACTTCTCCAGAGTCTCTTGCCAAGCTACCCTTTCCTTTTCCCACTTCTCTTCTAGCTCTCTTGTGAGAGCCTTTTAGATTTCCTCTATAAGATTCTTTTCTATTGAGGAACAGATCTGGGATTCCTCTGGAGACAGTCTGTTTTTAGTCTCCTCAGTATTTGAAGTCTGCCTTCTCTCTGCACAGAAGCTGTCAGTGGTTAGAGCCCTTTTAAATTTTTTGTTCATTTTGTCAGAGCGGGCTCAAAGAAAACAAATTGACAAGAGAAACAATTGGTCTGTTTTTTGGGGGGAATGGGGCTGAATGGTGTTTATGGGCTTTCTCCTCAGATTGAGGGAGACAGCAGGGAGGCACTAATAGGACAGCGATGGCTCAGCTGGGTCTGGGCTCTGAGGCTTTGAGAAAGTGCTGAGTCACTCTGGTTGGGGGTGGGGGTCGCCGGGTTCCAAGACATGCTAGCTTTCTGGTGTTTTATTCTTCACCTCCAGGTGTTTACACTTTCTTTGCTGCTCCTGGCTTGCTGCCAGGAAGGAGTATCTGCACTGGGGCAAAAGTCTTTTAGCAGAAATGGCAGAGAACGTACCCCTCCCCCCTCTGGTCTGAGCTCTGTGAGCTGCCTGTCTTGCTCTGGCTGGCTGCCCTCAGTCTTTGCCCAGTCTGTTCGTCCCCTCCCCCGAGCAAATATTGACCTTCTCTGGAGAATTTCAAGGATGTTTTCTGTTGGTCAGTATTTGTGGGTTTCTTTTCTGGTCAAGCATTAACTCTGAGGCTTGTCGTGAAGTAAGTCCTGAGAGAAAACACAGAGTTCAAGCAGCTGTCTCCTCCACACTGATATCTTGGCTGGAAGTCCTATTCATTTAACTTTTATGGGCCTTGTTTTTCTCATAAGGGGGAAAGGGGAAAATATGAGTCACTGAGGGAAAAACAAATGACTGTTTTTAAGCCATTCTGATTCTTGATTCATTACTTAATTCCAACATGAATTTGCTTTTCTGGGCAAACCACTTTGTTTTCTTGGGCCTCAGTTTTTTCATTTATAAAATAAAAGTTCAATTTAGATGTTTGCTAGCTCTAACATACTATGATCCCATGATCTTTAAATTCTCTTCTAGCTCAAAGCATGATTTTCTAATGATCGGAGTTGATTTTGAGCCATGATATTTTCTCTAAGCCACCAATACCTTTAATTAGCATTGCAATAGCATGCTTCCCACTTTTCATCTTCAAAGAGCTATGGGAAAAAAGAGTAACCCAGGTGATCAAACTGTAACTAGGAAGCTTTCTGTGGTTTTAAACCTTGCCATTGGTTTCATTTAAGTCATTGGGACAATTTTTCTTCTAGGTGGGAATTATAAACCTGGCACATATGAGAAGAGTCATAAAACCCCTTTCATATCTTTAATCAATCATGACTAGTAGGTCTACCATACATTTTCTGAGTTTAAAATAGAATAAAGTCACATAATAATTTTTCTCCCAGCAGCAAGACTGCTTTTCAGCACCATGACCCACACACTATGGCTGTATTAACAGATACGATCTATTCTTTAATGGAGCTCAGCTGTGGGGATTTAGCTACCTGTAATGTAGTTTGGGCTGTCAACCAGTCTACCAAACTGCTAACACATTACACGTTATAGGCATCAATTCTTTCTAAGTGAAAAGGCATTTCACATTCAAAACACTTCAAACCTAATAATGGGAAATTATCATGATAGATCCCCTTCAGCTGCTGAAAGGTAAAGAGATGGAGAGAAAAAAAAAGACAGGTACCCAATCAAAAAATTCATATCAATTCTTTTTCATCTATCTGGGGCAGATTAAACTTGAATGGTGGAAAAGGTTGTCAAAAAAAAAAAAAAAAGACAATGTACGCTACTAAGACGAGAAAGAAAGGAAGTACATTCCCTTCAGGTAGCGGTAGATTTGGATAGGATATAATCAAAGTCCAATAGAGGCTGGGGAGTGTAATTGTAAGGAGTACATGTTTTTATTGATAGGCTGTTTTGTCACTTCTGAGACAGTGATCACACTGTGGATGAGAGGAGGGCAATATTATATTTTCTGAATCAAAATGCTTACGTTGTATCTATATTAGAGCTGGAAGGGGTCTTAGAGGAAGCTCTTTGCCTAAGCAATGAATGCCCTATATTTAATTACCAAAAAGAGATCATTCAACAACTGCTTAAATATCTTAGTGACTGGAAATTAGTATCTCATAAGGTATCATAGGAGGCCTATTTTGATTTTATTTAATACTCCCTACTAACTCCTGTTTTAATCCCTTAAATTAGATTATGTTATTTGATTTTTGGAGTCAGTTATTCTGTCTAAATTTCAGTGTCTTCCTCTATAAAATGAAAATGTTGAACTAATTGACCTCTAACATGAAAGATCCTATTCTAAGTCTAATCTACTTCCTAAGCTCTCTGGGTCTTGTTCTTCAACAGATTCCAGCAGAGGAGAGGGGGAAATGACAAAGAAGGAAAATGCAAGCTAAAAGACAGACCAGAGAGTAATGAACCTGATTTTTCTTGGAGTTCATTTTCTGGAAATTCCCATGATTGAAATGCTGGCTTCCTTTATATTTATAGCTCTTCCAGAGGCCCAGAGGGGAGGATGGGTTTCTATATTGCTGTCAAAAGGGACTGTAGAGAAGAGTGAATATTTATAGGACAGTGTGGGATAGTCGTTTAAGATTCTCTCATTAGTCATACAACATTTGCACATTGATGACTGAAGGCAAAATGTGACCTTAAATTGCATTACCATGCCAAGCATAATGGTTTCCCACCTCCACCCCACCCCCCAACACTCTGAGGAACCTGGAAAGGAGAAAAATAGTAGCAGCAACAGGCCAGGGTTGGATGACCAAAAGGTAACAACACATACCAGATAATTAAAAAGATAAAGATACTATGATGGCATAAAGCATCATGAAGAGCTTCCTCCAAAGCTCCCTTAATTCAAGGAATGAGTTTTATATATTGGATATTTCTGTCATGATTAATGGAATAAATTTTTCTCATCTGTCCATTCTGCCAGGAAAGTTTTCACATGTGTGGGGTTACTCATCAAAAGGTGTGAGACCCTTTGGTTACCATCAGCTTAGTTTAGCCTATTGGCCACTTCACAGACTACTAGTACTTGAAGCCACAGTTCAGAGTTTGGTGAATCAAATATAAACCAAAGGTGTACTGCAGTGGTCCTCAAACTTTTTAAATAGGGACCAGTTCACTGTCCCTCAGACTGTTGGAGGGCCGGACTATAGTAAAAACAAAAGCTCACACTCTGTATCCGCCCCTCAGCGCATTTGCCATAACCTGGCAGGCCACATAAATGTCCTCAGTGACTTCATCTGGCCTTTGGGCCGTAGTTTGAGAACCCCTGGTAAAGCAATCTTAAAAATGTGGGCTTGGCAGCCCTCATACTAGAGAAACTAGTCTTCCCTGAAAATCCTACACCCTTTACAAGGAAGGAGGAGAGAATCTACTACTCATAAAAAAATGATGCAAATGTTCTGGTTATATGGCAAAAGAAAGTTATCCCCCAGGAGCTCAAGGATGATTTTGTTCACCTCTCATAAAGGATAGGAAAGAGATTGTTCTGTGACAACCATAGACAAGTCTCAGTCTCTCTCCTCTCTCTACTCTCGTCTCTCTCTCTCTCTCTCTCTCTCAGTCATTGGTGGCAATCTTCTTGCTAAAATTATTTTTAATAGGTAGATCCATTACCTGGAAGATAATCATCTTTTCCCAGATCCAGTGTACTTTCAGAAAAGGCAGATGAATGGTCAATTAATATAGTGTTTATTGCTCAGTAATGAACTAGATGAGGTGAGATCTCTCTCTCAAGACAGTTGTGAAAATTGAATAAAGTCTCATCTACTTCAGAGCTGGAGTAGGCCTAAAGGTTTTTGAGCATTGATTCAAAGACATACCTAAGTCCCCTTCATGCTATATACTCCCATGACATCATTTTCTCCCTATTTCAATCAAATATTGCCAACTATGTACTTATTGGCCAAGTTCAATTTCTTGGGTAGTTCCCGAATTTAGAATGAAATCCTCAGCCAATGAGGATTAGGGTCAGCGGTGGGAGGGGTATTTGCTTTAGGGATTAAAATGTTAACCCTGCCCCCAGAAGGTGCCTCCTCCCTTGGATTGCCTGCTTCACAGGTGGGATGCCCATCTTGTGAGAATGTATAATTGAACTTTGCTTTGCTTCTAGAGCTTTTTTTTTTAAATGGTGACCCTCACCATTTCTGAACCATACAGTAATTCCAGGAAAAACACCAGAAACAGAAGTCTGTATGCAATGTTTGTTGATCAGACCAAGATCTTTCATGTTGTCAATTGTGACAGCTTATGGGAAATAATGTCAAAATGTGGTTGCTATAGAAGTTTTATCAATATTGTACATTAATTTCATGATGACATTTTCATAAGTTCTGGATAATGGAAAATAAATACATTCATGTCCAGTCGCCAATGGAGAGAACATGTCATGCACTTGTATACTTGCTCAAACGCTTTTCAGCATGATGTTTTCAGCAATGTTGTCAGAAACTTTCAACAAGGATGGAAACTACATCAAGAACTATTGCACTGACAATAAATCATTTAACTTTAAAAGGCTACAAGCCAAGACTAAAATAGAGGGAGAGTTGCTAAGTAACTCTTTTGTTTTCAGATGAGTATGCACTCAATGAAGCCTCTGAGGCTGAAATGCAACAAGATGTAGATCAATTATCTGCTGCTTGTGCTAATTTTGACCTAACAATTAACATTTGGAAGACAGATGTCCTCCACCAGCCAGCATCATACCATTTATTTATGGAACCATCAGTTGACAGCAAATAGAGGCATTTTGAATGCCGAGGAAAAGTTCACTTACCCTGGCAGTACATTTTTCAGAGATCTCAATGATGAAGTTGAAACACACATTGCTAGAGCTTGTTTGGGAGGCTCCCAAGGAAAGTGTGAGAGAGTAAAAACAATAGATCACCTACTAAATTGAAGGTCAACAAAGCCATTGTATAGACTTAATTGTAGTACGTCTATGAAACCTGTACAGTACACCAGAGTTTTGACAATAAATCAAATCACTTCTATTTACATTTTTTCAGGAAGATTCTAAAGATCACCTGAAAATATAAGGTAGCAGATACTCAGGTACTTTCTTGAGATGAATTAAAAAGCAATTAAATTCAACTGGAAAGAGTTCAACTCTGATGGGCTTTAAACATTGTTTGAATGCTAAATATGTGTTGTTTAAAAGAATATTTCATGGAGAACTCATACCAGAAAAGCAGTCATCTGGTGGTCAGAAGAAGCAATTACAAGGACACCTCAAGGTCTCTCTGAAGAACTTTGGGATAGATTGTTAGACATGGGAGATACTAGCACAAAACCATCTATTATGGTGTGCTCACATCAAAGAAAGTACTATATTCTGAGCAAAGCAGAATTGTAGTAGCTTAAAAGAAATGTCAATTGTGCAAATTAAAAGACATCTCCTTTCCAAATGCTCATATGTACTAGTTTTTCCTAAATGTGGTAGAGCCATCTGAGCCCATATTGATCTGATACCTTGGACCCCAACAAAATAATGACAGTTTGGTATTCTTCAACAATGAAAGGTAACAACCAGGCAACTTCTGTCATATTACTCTGTCATGATAAAAAGCAACAAGTCTGGGTCTTTACAGATTCAAGCAGCAGACTTGTCCCAGAAAGCCAAATATCTAAATTTTGAGACTTGTTTTTACCAGTATTAACTGCGAAAAGAAAGAATATCATAGAATGTCAGAATATAAAATGACATTAGAACTATATAGATATATGTGGGTATACTTGTCACATATGTAATACACATGCACATATATATGTATATATATACATATAAGGAATTGAAAAAGTACTTGGAACATAGAATGTTAGAGAGCTGGGATGCAACTTGGAATGTAGATTTTAGAATATAAGATTTTAGATCTGGGGCAAGTCTTAGGAACCCTTTAATCAAATCTCTAGTTTGCAATGGACCTACAGGTTTTAAAAAATTTTGGTAAGTAAAGTTAAAGGAGGAAATATTCCCTTCATTTGTTCTTCTCTCCCCAATTCCCACTTATGTCCATCACTGAAAACTTGTTTTTCTTTTAAGTTTTAGATCCATTGCAATTCTACTCATAAAATTTCCTGCAATTTGCCCTAGTCAGAAGAAATTTTCCCTGTGGCTTGCATAGTGATTTGTTTATTCCTTTTTTATACACATATAATATTAGTTTATGTACATGTATATGCATATTTTGTTATGTCTACTTTTATCTCAAGCTCCTTGAGGGCAAGGACTAAGTTTAATTTTATACCCATCAAGAACAAGTCTTTGAATATAGTATGTATTTTTGAATATTTTTAGTTCATTATTTTTATGTTTCAAATAAAATTAATCTGTCACTTTCACTACCATGCTTTTTCTCTTTCTAAACGAAACCCCCTAAAATAAATCTATCAACGAACATCCATAGAGTCTAAAAAATTACATATATATGTGTATTTATATATATGTATATATATATATATATATATATAATGTGTATGTATATGTACTTACACACATACACATGTTCATGCACATGTGCACATACATGAACACATATTTCTTCTTCCTTAATTTTAAGTTCCTCCCATATTTATTAAGAAGTGAAAGGTACTTTTCTTCTTCATTCTTTTAGATTGGTAATTTATTGTTTTGTTAACAAGAATTCTAAAGTTTTTCAAAGTTATTTTTATTCTATAATGTCACCATTGCATATATTATTCTCCAAGTTCTATTCACTTTGCTCTATATTGGTTCATAAAGGTCTTCACAGATTTTTCTGAACTTGTATATTTTATCATTTCTTATGGTACAGTAATATTCCATTTCATTCAAGTACCACAATTTATTTTGCTATTTCCCCCTCAGTTTCCAAATTGGGGTTACCATCAAAAGAATATCTATAAATGACTCTGTACATGTAGATTCTCATTCCTATTCCTCTTATTTCTTTGGGATATAGATTTTGTAGTGGTACAGCTAAATCAAAGTCAATAAATAGTCTGATAACTTTCTGGGAATAAGTCCAAATTGCTCTAAAGGAAAACTAAAGCAATTCCCAGCTCCACCAACAATGCACTATTGCGAACCTGGTTTCCTACAGTATCTCCAACATATATATATTTTTTTCCAAATTTGCCTCTTTTATCCTCTTCCAGTCTGACAGGCATGAAGTAGAACATCCTGGGTTTTACATTTTTTTATTTCCATAATTTTTAATGATTTAGGAATTTTTTCCTATTATTATTGATAGCTTAGATTTGTTTTTATTGCCAAAACTGTTTGTTCTAAGAAGATGATATGTTTAAATCTTGAGAATTATATCTCTGTTAGAGGTATAGTTAGAGGGTATATTTATTATTTGGCTTTATTGTGATGATCTAAAAGAAACTAGCAATGAAAAGAGATTATAATGGAAGAAGGGGAAAATGGAGTTAAAATGAGGTAAGTTACATCTTATGAAGAGACAAAAAAGACCTATTGCAACTGAAATAAAGAAGGGAGGGGAATGAGCATTGGGTGAATCTTACTCTCATTAGATTTAGCTCAAAAAGAGAATATCAGACATATTTGGTTTAATTTAGAAAATTTTCTCACCATATAGGGAAGTAGAAGAAATAGAGAGGCTAATGAGAGAGATGTAGAATAGAAAAGGCATAAGAAAAGGGGAGGAGGTGTAAAAGGGGAGGGCAGTTTGAGAGAGGTGGTGATCAGAAGCAAAATATTGGGGAAAAGGGGAAAGGAAAGAGAAAAGTATCACTTGAGGAAAATAAGATGGTGGTAAATACACAGTTAGTAATCTTAAGTGTAAATATGGATAAGATTAATTCTCCCATAAAATGGAAGCAGATAGTAGACTGGATTAAAAGCCAGTGTCCTACAATATTTCTTTCAAGAAACATATTTAAAACAGAATAAAGGTAAAAGGGTGGACCAGAATCTATTCTTCAAATGAAGTAAAACAACAACAACAACCAAACAAGCAAACAGGAGTAGTGATTTTGATCTCAGATTAAGAAAAAATAAATAAATAAATCTAATTAAATGAGATAAGGAAGGAAGATACTTTTTGCTAAAGAATACTACAAATGATAAGGTAATATCAATATAAAATAGCTATGCACCAACAGAAATCGCATTCAAATTCCTAGAGGAGAAATTAAGAGAGCTGCGAGAATTAGACAGCAAAACTATACCAGTGGGGGATCTCAAACTTCCTCTCTCAGAATCAGGTAAGTCTAATCACAAAATACATAAGAAAGAAGTTAAAGAAGTAAATAGAAATTTAGAAAAGTTAGGCATGATAGACCTTTGCAGAAAATTTAATGGAGACATAAAGAAATATAATTTATTCTCAGTGGTACATGGAATTTACACAAAAATTGACCATGTATTAGGGCATAAACATTTCAAAATCAAAGGCAGAAATGCAGAAATAGTTAATTCATCTTTCCCAGATAATAATGCGATAAAAATTGCATGCAATAAAGGAGGAGAAAATAGACCAAAAATTGATTGGAAGCTAATTAATCTAATCTGAAAGAATGAGTGGGTGAAACAAAAGGTCATAGAACTGATAAAATTTCACCAAAGAAAATGACAATAATGAGGCAACATAACAAAATTATTGGTATGCAATCAAAGCAATTCTTAGGGAATGTATTATATCTCTAAGTGCTTACTTGTATAAAATAGAGAAAGTCAATTAATTGAACATGCAACTAAAAAAAAATTTGGGAAAACAACAAATTAACCCCCCCCCCGATTAAACACCAAATTTGAAATTCTGAAAATAAAAGGAGAGATTAATAAAATTGAAAATAAGAAAACAATTTAACTTATAAACAAAATTGAGTTGATTTTATTAAAATTTAACAACAAAATAGATATTTAGCTAATTTGATTAGAAAATCGAAAGAAAATCACATCCTTTTTATCAAAAATGAAAAAGGTGGTCTTTCCTCCAATGAAGAGAAAATTAGAGCAATAATTAGTAGCTATTTTGCCCAACTATACGCCAAAAAATCTGATAATCTAAGTGAAATGGAAGAATAGTTAGAAAAATATAGATTGCCCAGATTAACAGAAGAGGAAATAAATGTCTTTAATAGTCTCGTTTTAGAAAAAAGAAACATGAAAAGCTATTAATCATCTTCTTAAGAAAAACTCTTCAGGACCAGATGGATTTATATGTTCATGCTACTAAACATTAAAAAAATAATAATTCCAATACTATGCAAATCATTTTAAAAAATAGGGAAAGGAGTCCTACTCCTACCAAATTTCTTTTATGACACAAATATGGTGCTGATACTTAAACCAAATTGGGTCAAAACAGAGAAAGAAAAATATAGACCAATTTCCCTAAAGAATATTGAAGCAAAAATCTTAAATAAAAGAGATTACAGCACGTTATCCCCAGGGCAATATACAATGACCTGTAAAGGTCCTGTTGTCTCTAAGTTATAATCCTTCTCTGTGAGATCTCTTTTCTGTATAATCTTTTTCCTCTGTGAGCAGGTTCCTTGGGAGGCTTCTGAAGCCTCCAGCCAGAGGGAAGGTAGAATCTCAAATCCTCTTCTTCCTGAATCCTGGCTCTGAATCTCCTCCAGCTCTTGTCCTTCCCCATTCCAGACTGCTTCTCCAGGCTCAATGTTGTCTTCTCACAAGCCCATTCTCTTTGAGGATAAAAGAACACCCAGGCACTTGTGGGAACTCCTTCAACCAATGAACTTCCTCCTTTTAAAGGTTGTGTAAACTCCTTTTCAGAACTCCTTTTAAAGGTTTAAACTCCTTTAAATGTGTAAACTCCTTTTCAGAAGTCTAAAGGTGTATACTTCTAAAGGTGTGAACTGTGATCTAGAGAATTGTTTAGACAACCTGAGTTATCACCTTGTAATCCTAACAATGATCAAATAGCATTTATACCAGGAATGCAGAGCTGTTTCAATATTAGGAAAACTATTTGCATAATTAACTATATCAATAACTAAACTAACAGAAATTATATGATTATCTCAATAGATGCAGAAAAAGCATTTGAAAGAACTAGACCCATTCCCATTAAAAGCACTGGAGAGTATAGGAAAAAATGGACTTTTCCTTAAAATGATCAGTGGCATCTATTTAAAACCATCAACAAACATATGTAATAAGGATAAACTAGGACCATTCCCAATAAGATCAGGACTGAAACAAGGTTGCCCACTATCAATGTTACTATTCTATATTGTATTGGAAATGTTAGCTTTAGCAATAAGAGAGGGAAAAGAAATAAAAGGAATTAGAGTAGGTAATAAGGAAACCACATTATCATTCCTTGCAGAATGATCCTCTTTGCAGAGGATATGATGATATTCTTGAATAATCCTAGAGAACCAACTAAAAAACTACTAGAAATAATTCACAACTTTAACAAATTTGCATGATGCAAAATAAATCCAGATAAATCATCAACATTTCTATATATTGCCAACAAAGTCCAGAAACAAGAGATACAAAGAGAAACTCCATTTAAAATAACTAGGTAATATAAAATATTTGGAAGTTTCCTTGCCAAGACAAAGTCAGGAGCTATAGGAACACAAGTGCAAAACAGTGTCCACACAAAATCAGATCTAATCAATTGGAAAAATACAAAGTGTTTATCAGTAAGCTTCAAGCTAATATAATAAAAATGAAAATTCTACTAAATTAATCTATCTTTTTCAGTGCCATATCAATCAAACTCCCAAGAAATTACTTTGAGAGGTAGGAAAAAATAATAGAAAAGTTCATTTGGAAGAACAAAAGGTCAAGAATTTCAAGGGACTAATAAAAAACCTCTCAGATTGACTAAAATGACAATAAAAAATAATGATGAATGTTGAAGGGGATGTGGGAAAACTGGGACATTAATACATTGTTGGTGAATAATGATCTAATCATTATGAAGAGGAATATGAAACTAATGTTCAAAGGGCTATCAAATTGTGCATATTGATCCATCAGTATCTACTAGGTCTTTTTGATCTGATTTTTCTTGTGCAGCATGATAAATGTGGAAATATATATATATATATATATATGTATATATATATATATATATATATATATATATATATATATACATATATATATATATATATATATATACATATATATATATATATATATATATATATATATATATATATATATAATTGCATATGTATTGTATTACATATCATCTGGGGAAGGGGCTTTGGGGGAAGGGAAAGGAAAAAAAAGGAACACAGGGTTTTGCAGAAGTGAATGCATTTATGCCTGCATTTTGAAAATAAAAACTTTGAAAAGAAAAAGAAAAAAAGAAAACTGTGTGTTCTTATATTTTGACCATTTATCTTTTTCAAGTTTGTCTCTCAATTTTATAAACTTGATTTAATTTTTAAAATATCTTGTGAGAACTTTATCAGATAATTTTTTTAGTAAATTTGTTTCCCCAGCTATCTGTTTCTCTGAAATGTTGAAAACATTAGACTTGTTTGTGCAAAGCTTTAAAAAAAATTACAGGATTAAAATTGTATTTTTATCTTCCATTATTTTCTCTATTTCTTTAGCCACTAACATTTCTCATATCTTTAGATCTGAAAGTTAATTCCTTCCTGAATGCTCTAATTTTCTTGAGATGTGACCTTTTAATATCTCATTTATTTGCTAAAACTGTTAAAACAACATTGATCTTAAAATTGAGCCTTATGACATTGGGCAATTTCTTACCCTTATTTGACCCCTAATTTCATCATCTCTAAAATAAGAAACCTGAAAATAATATAAACATAATTGTCAACTCTAATACTTTGTATTTTAAGGTTCTATAATTCCATCTTTGAAGGCATTGGAGTTAGGTGCATTGGAAAGAATACTGGATTTGAAGACATAATCTGGGTTCATAACTTTGCTGTTTCTTATTGACAATGTGATTTTGAGTAAGTCTTTTGATTTCTCTAGTGCTGTTTTCTTTATCTGAGGTGACTGTATTATATGATTTTGAATGTAAGTTTTTAGCTTCATTTGAGATCAAGAGCACTTTATAACCCTCTGTGACCATGGTCATTCTATCCTTCATCCATGACTATCAGTCTAACATATGGGATAGCTTCCACGTGCAATCCAATTATCTGACCATAATAAGAAATCTCTTAAGCCTTCAATATCTTTTGAGATAGTCAGGTTAGCTCTCATTTTCTGCATATTATTGCTTGCCAAATTATTTTGATTAACATCTGGCTCAAGAAAGGAGAAATGACATCTACCCAAAGGAGCCTTAGCTAGTCCTTTTGTTCTAGGAGGGTTTTGCAGGGGTAAGGATAGTACATGAAGGGATCTGAAAGCAGGAAGGAAGGAATGACCAGTTTCTGTGCTTTTGTCCTTTCCCAATTTTTCCATGATCTCCTTCAATATCAGATTAAATAAAGATTAAGTAATTATAACTTCTACTTTTATGGAGTAACATTTAAACTCTACAGCCTAGCAATCAAGCACTCCTCCCAATGCCTCTAGTTATACTTCCTGCACTATTTTATTTTAATAATCTATATTAACCTTCCCCTCAAGCTAGATTGGTCTGCTCACTGTCCCTCAGATTTACTATGACTATTTTTCACTTTTGATCATTTTATTGGTACTGATTCACCTATGTCTATTACTTACTTCCTCCCTCACCAAAAAAAAAAAAACTGTCTAAAAATCCTAGTTAGTTTTTATTTCAGTTTATCATAGCATGCTTTAAAAAATGTTAGTTGACTAATTGACTACATGTTATTAAAGATCTTCATACCTCATATTCTCCATTATACCTTGTTGATCACTTTTTCTACTCATGCCCCATGGTATTCTCTCTCTATAAATATACTTCCATTTCATTCATTATCCATCAATACAACTCAGACTATATTTATTGTCATGATGGAGTTTAATATTAATCCTGCAAGAAATCAGGGATTAGAAAATATATAGATCAGAAAGAAACAGTGAATAGAAATAAAAACCAATAAAGAAGAATGGATTGCATGATTTAGGGAGCTGGGGCTATATTCTAGTCAACAAAATTTTTAAAATCTTAACTATACGGTAGGTACCATGCCAAGTGCTGAGGATACAAAGAAAGGCAAAAACAATCCCTTCCTCAAGTAGCTTACAGTCTAATGAGGAAGACAATGGACGCCCTCATTTTACAGATGATGAAACTGAAGATCAAAAAGCTAAAGTCGTAGAAGCTAGATATTTTTTTAGATAGTGAGTAGAGAGTTGGGTGATAAAATGGATAGTGTCTGAGACAAGAAGATCTGAATTCAAATCTAGCCTCAGATACTTTCTAATTTTGTGATGCATTCCCTTCAGTTTTTTCCTTTGTAAAATGAGCTGGTAAAGAAAATGGCAAACCGTTTCCATATCTCTGCCAAGAAAACCCTGAAAGGAATCATGAAAGTCAAAGATGACTTAAAATGAGTAAATAACAAAAATGAGTGGTTGGGCTGAGATTTGAACACAGAACCTCTGATTGTAAACTCAAGATTCTGTTCTAATATTCTAAAAAAATAAAGTGAAATTCCCTACATTTTACTAAGAATAATTTCCAAGCCTGTTTCAGTATGCTGCCTGGCATTCCATCCTTGCTCTGGCTGGCTTCTGCTGGTGAAAGGAGGGAGCAATGGGGATATTAATAGCAGAAACAAGCAGTCTTCCTGTTCAGCTATTTAAGGAAATGTTCAGCTGCAAGGTGTGCTGATTTATACAGCTTATCTTCCTCAAACCAGATAGAGAGTACAGCTCCTCCTTCCCATTACAATCCCTGCTTAATGGATCTTTAACTGAGTTTCATTTCATGATATAAAATTTACAAGAAAAATGGGGAGGGGGAACCTTTCTTGTTTCCAGGTGCTGCTGATCACATTTACCATGTGGTATGAACACTGTTAATTGAGTTCATGGCTATAAATGCACCATAAACAAATTTAGAAGACTATCAGGTAATGTTAAAGGAGACCTGGGAAACACTTCTTGTCAACTTGCTGACCTTAAATAGCAATGTGGATAATACTTCATAGGAATTAGACAAGTCACCTATTCTCCTGTTCACTATGAGCTCAGAGAAAAAAAAAGTGCTTCATCCTAACTTCAGTTGTCCAGAAAACAAATCCTAGGCAGTATCTAGAAATTAATACTATGTTGTACAGTTTACATGACAAATTATATAGAATATAGAGAAGTAAAATATCAGAGATGGACACAAGCTTAGAACAAAGAATGTGTCCTTTAAAGTAACCTGAGTACCTACATTGCTAGATTTAGAAGGAACTTTAGATCTTAGAACATTAGAAAGTGGACCTTAAATTTATTTTGTCTAATTACCTTATTTCATATCCAAAAAATAATAACTTGTGTTTGTACAACAAGATATATTTACATTTATTTGCTTAACAAATGTAGTTTACAAAATGTCTTATTCCTTTTGTGCCAAAATGTTATCTCTACTTTACAGAAAAGAGAAATTGAAATACAAGGAGGTTAGGTAATTTGCTCACAATTATATTTTTAGAGTTAGGGAATATACTTTTATCTTGACTTCAAGTACAGCAGTCTTCCTACTGTAGGCCATAGAATTTAAATAATTTGCTCCAAAACACATGGGTTGTTAGTGGAACTAGTCCTAAAATTCAGTTCATTGGATTACCCATATAGACCAGAAAGAAACTTTTGGAGCAGCCTAGTAACCTACATATTTTAAAAACAGGAAAATAAGATCTTGGAGGTTAAGTGACTTGTCCATGGTTAGGTACGTAGAAAGAATCACAAGCAAGCTTCAAATACAACTTCTCTTTAGTCACAACAGCAGAGACACTATTGAAATTATAGTTCCGAATAAATTTGAGGGGATTGTGGAAGATTATTATTTCAGGGTATAGTGCAATTGAATATTGGAAAACCTAAAGTGACAAAAGAGAGATATTTTAACTTGTGGCTATAGGTTATATACAGAGGTCCATTGAAGTTTCTGAATCATGGAAGTGAGATGAGATAAGTATTTCAAAATACTTATGTTGGCAGACTTCTCTCTTATTGAAAAGAAAAAAGGGATCTTCTTTTTAGTTTCCAGATGGGAGAAGACACTGGAATTATGGGGATAACATTATTTTCCAGGAATACAAATGCCACATTATGCATAAGACAACGATGATGGTTGACTTTCAGAAGAACAGATGCAAAGAAGAAAAGAGTTCTTTGGAGTACTTTTTACTGGCCACTGTCCCTTGATCAACTTTTTAAGTTGGAGAAAGGTGCTCATTTCATCCCTTCAGTGAACAGGAAATGTGTAATTGCATTTTTTGTCAGTATTTTTCTGGGCTGTTTTCCCTCTCATCCAACCAGAAGCTATTTGAAGAAAGAAAGGGCTGACTATGAATCTCTGCCCCAGTGATTCTGAACTCCTTTTTCCTTCATGAGCTTGAATCTCTATTACTCCTCCACACTTCGTTTTGTTCTGCTTTCCTTTCAGAATCTAACAGACTTAAATTATAGGCTCAAATAACGAGATTGGACTAGATAGTCTCTAATACCTTTTAAAGCTCTAATATTCTACTTTCTAACTTTGTATGTTCTAAGATTCCTTCTATTATAAAGGTTCTAAATTTTTGTGATCTCTCCCAAGGGAAAGACCTGTCATCTCACATCTTTGGCATGCTAAATTCTAACATTGCATGTTTCAAGGTGTCTTCTATCACTCATATTCTATGTTCTAAGATCCTGCATTATTACTAAGGAAGAAATTCTCCTTTCAGCTCTAATATTCTATATTCATTGTAAAAATATTATATATACATATATATATGTATATATATATATTTAAATTTTCTGCTTCAATTTCTATATTCTAAGGTTCTGATTAGCATTGATGTTCTTTGTGATTTTATGTTTCTATGAGATGTTTTTAGAAAAAGAGGAAAATGGTGTTTAAGGAATGGAGTTTTTGGAATTATTCTTATATTAATCCAAAGGGTGATCTTTTATATGTGTCTATTTCATCCAACAATAAAGTTTATCTTATTAATACAATTGTCTTATTAGTAAGAACATATTTTATGTGACTAAAATGTAATTAATTTCCCTTTCTGTTATCATTTGGTGTTTACCATATAAGCATTCCCTATTCTTTTCGTGATTTACAAATTGTAGATATTTGAAAGCATAGGTTCCTCTGAAATCTACAAACATTTGGCCTCCTTCATCTTTTGCTCCTGAACCATATTTTCCCACCAGTTTGCTTGTTTTATCATCTTCCCTATGCCAACCTTTTCATTGAAGTCACTATCATAGAATAAATTAACTTAATTTGTTAGTGATGCTTTTTCATTGAATTCTTCATAAATCATCTCTTTTCACATATTTTACTACTGGCTTGTATATAACCTACAATTATTATAATTATTGTAATGTTGTGAGTGTGTGCCTATCTTTGTGTGAGAATTCATAGCTTAAATATTATCTATTAAATAATATTTCTTATTTTCCTTCAGGTATATATAAAATGAACCGACTCCTTCATTTGCTTTTATAAAGAGACCCTCCTTGGCAGTCATTCTGATAGAATGAAAGGTTTTGAAAGAAAAAGGTAAATTTCTTCACTATCTCCCCAGAAGATAGAATAATGTCTGGCACAGAAATGATACTTAAAATGGCTTATTTTGTAATCCTTCTATTTAACTGAAAATATTTTTTGCTTGTTGGTTTAATTTATAGTGAGTATGACTTTCGGCCAAGATAGAGGAGAGAAGGCACACAGCTGCCTGAGTTCCGCATTATCTCTCAGAAATTACTTCATGAAAAGTGTCAGAATTAATGCTTGACTGGAAAAGAAACACACAAATAATCACCAACAGAAGACATCCTTGAAATTCCCCAGAAAAGGTCTGTGTTTGCTCAGGGGAGAGGACAAACAGACTAGGCACAGACTGAGGGCAGGCAGCTATAGCAAGACAGGCACCTCACATTGTGCAGATCCCAGGGACGGAGGGGTGTGATCTCTGCCTTTTCTGCAAAACGGCCTTTACCCCAGTGTGGATGTTCCATCTTGGCAACAAGCCAGGATCAGCAGAGAAGGTCTAAACACCAGGAGGTGAAGAATAAAACCCCGGAAAGCTAGTCTCTCAGGACTGGCCATCCCTATCCTTCCAGCCCAGCCTCTCCAAAAACAGACCAATTGTTTGTCTTCTCAATTTGTTTTCTTCAAGTCCCACTCTGACAAAATGAACAAAAAATTTAAAAGGGCTCTAACAATTGACAGCTTATGTATGGAAAGAGAGCAGAATTCAAACCCTGAAGAGAATAAAAGCAGACTGTCTCCAGAGGAATCCCCTAAGGGGGATATGATCTGCTCCTCAATACAAAAAACTCTCATAGAGGAAATCAAAAAGGCTCTCACAAGAGAACTAGAAGAGAAATGGGAAAAGGAAAGGGAAGCTTGGCAAGAGAGTCTGGGGAAGACATCTGAGGCATTTAAAGACAGAGTAGATAAAGAAAACAATTATTGTTTTTTTAAACTTAAACCATATTTAATGTGTTTCTTTTTTAAAATTTTTAATTTAATTTAATTTAATTTTATTTTATAATTATAACTTTTTTTTGACAGTACATATGCATGGGTAATTTTTTACAACATTATCCCTTGCATTTACTTCTATTCAGAATTTTTCCCTTCTTTCCCCAACCCCCTCCCCCAGATGGCAGGCAGTCTTATACATGTTAAATATATTATAATATATTCTAGATACAATATATGTGTGTAGAACCGAATTTCTTGTTGCACAGGAAGAATTGGATTCAGAAGGTAAAAAATAACAGTTTACACTCATTTCCCAGTGTTCCTTTTCAGGATGTAGCTGATTCTGTCCATCATTGATCAATTGGAATTTGATTAGCTCTTCTCTATGTTGAAGAAATCCACTTCCATCAGCATACATACTTATATAGTATCATTGTTGAAGTGTATAATGATCTTCTGGTTCTGCTTGTTTCACTTAGCATCAGTTGATGTAAGTCTCTCCAAGCCTCCCTGTATTCCTCCTGTTGGTCATTTCTTACAGAACAATAATATTCCATAACATTCATATACCATAATTTACCCAACCATTCTCCAATTGAAGGACATCCATTCATCTTCCAGCTTCTAGCCACTCTGAATAGGGCTGCCACAAACATTTTGGCACATACAGGTCCCTTTCCCTTCTTTAGTAGTTCCTTGGGATATAAGCCCAGTAGTAGTATGGCTGGGTCAAAGGGTATGCACATTTTGATAACTTTTTGGGCATAATTCCAGATTGCTCTCCAGAATGGTTGGATTCTTTCACAATTCCACCAACAATGCATCAGTGTCCCAGTTTTCCCACAGCCCCTCCAACATTCATCGTTATTTGTTCCTGTCATCTTAGCCAATCTGACAGGTGTGTAGTGGTATCTCAGAATTCTCTTAATTTGCATTTCTCTGATCAATAGTGATTTGGAACAATCTTTCATATGAGTGATTATAGTTTTAATTTCATCATCAGAAAATTGTCTGTTCATATCCTTTGACCATTTATCAATTGGAGAATGGTTTGATTTCTTATAAATTAAAGTCAATTCTCTGTATATTTTGGAGATGAGGCCTTTATCAGAACCTTTAACTGTAAATTTTTTTCCCAATTTATTACTTCCCTTCTAATCTTGTTTGCATTATTTTTGTTTGTGCAGAAACTTTTTAATTTGGCGTAATCAAAATTTTCTATTTTGTGATCAATAATAGTCTCTAGTTCTCCCTTGGACACAAACTCCTTCCTCCTCCACAAGTCTGAGAGGTAAACCATCCCATGTTCCTCCAATTTATTTATGATTTCGTTCTTTATGCTTAAACCTTGGACCCATTTTGATCTAATCTTAGTAGGTGGTGTTAAATGTGGGTCCATGCCTAGTTTCTGCCATACTAATTTCCAGTTTTCCCAGCAGTTTTTGTCAAATAATGAATTCTTATCCCAATACTTGGGATCTTTGGGTTTGTCAAACACTAGATTGCTATTTTTTATTCACTACCTTGCTCTGTGAACCTAACCTATTCCACTGATCAACTAGTCTATTTCTTAGCCAATACCAAATGCTTTTGGTGACTGCTTCTTTATAATATAGTTCTAGATCTGGTACAGCTAGACCACTTTCATTTGATTTTTTTTTTTATTACTTCCCGTGAAATTCTCAACCTTTTGTTGTTTCATATGAATTCTGTTGTTATTTTTTCTAGGTTATTAAAATAGTTTCTTGGAAGTCTGATTGGTATAGCACTAAATAAATAGATTAGTTTAGGGAGTATTGTCATCTTAATTATATTCGCTTGGCCTATCCAAGAGCACTGAATGTCTTTCCAATTATTTAAATCTGACTTTATTTTTGTGGCAAGTGTTTTGCAATTTTGCTCATATAATTCCTGACTCTCCTTTGGTAGATATATTCCCAAATATTTTATACTATCGACCGTTATTTTGAATGGAATTTTTCTTTGTATCTCTTGCTGTTGGATTGTGTTGGCAATGTATAAAAATGCTGAGGATTTATGTGGATTTATTTTGTATCCTGCAACTTTGCTAAAATTCTGAATTATTTCTAATAGCTTTTTAGCAGAGTCTTTGGGGTTCTCTAAGTATACCATCATGTCATCCAAAAAGAGTGATAATTTGATTTCCTCATTTCCTACTCTAATTCCTTGAATCTCTTTCTCGGCTCTTATTGCCGAGGCTAGAGTTTCTAGTATTATATTGAATAGTAATGGTGATAGTGGGCAACTGTGTTTCACTCCTGATGTTACAGGGAAAGGTTCTAGTTTATCGCCATTACATATGATGTTTACTGAAGGTTTTAAATATATGCTCCTTCTTATTTTAAGGAATAGTCCATTTATTCCTATACTCTCAAGCGTTTTTAGTAGGAATGGATGTTGGATTTTATCAAATGCTTTTTTTGCATCTATTGAGATGATCATATGGTTTTTATTAATTTGATTATTAATATGGTCAATTATACTAATAGTTTTCCTAATATTAAACCAGCCCTGCATTCCTGGTATAAATCTCACTTGGTCATAGTGTATTATCCTGGGGATGATTTTCTGAAGTCTATTTGCTAATATCTTATTTAAGATTTTAGCATCAATATTCATTAAGGAAACTGGTCTATAGTTTTCTTTCTCAGTTTTCGATCTGGTTTAGGTATCAGTACCATGTCTGTGTCATAGGAGGAATTTGGTAGGACTCCTTCTATCCCTATTTTTTCAAATAGTTTACATAGCATTGGAGTTAGTTGTTCCATTTCATTTAAGTTATCGAATTTATTGGCATAAAGTTGAGCAAAGTAGCTTCTAACTATTGTTCTAATTTCCTCTTCATTAGTGGTGAGTTCACCCTTTTTATTTTCAAGAATAACAATTTGTTTTTTCTCTTTCCTTTTTTTAAGGTTTACTAAGGGTTTATCTATTTTGTTGGATTTTTATCGAAATAGAAGAATACCTTCAAAAATATAGCTTGCCCAGATTAACAGAGGAAGAAGTAAATAGTCTATAAAGTCCCATTTCAGAAAAAGAAATAGAAAAAGCTATTAACCAACTCCCTAAGAAAAAAATCCAAGGACCAGATGGATTCACATGTTAATTCTACCAAATATTAAAAGAACAACTAACTGCAGTGCGATATAAACTATTTGAAAAAATAGGGATTGAAGGAGTCCTACCAAATTCCTTTTATGACACAGACATGGTACTGATACCTAAACCAGGTAGGCTAAAAAAAGAGAAAGAAAATTATAGACCAATCTCCCTAATGAATATTGATGTGAAAATCTTAAATAAAATATTAGCAAAAAGACTTCAGAAAATCATCCCCAGGATAATACACTATGACCAAGTGGCATTTATACAAGGAATGCAGGGCTAGCTTAATATTAGGAAAACTATTAGCATAATCGACCATATCAATTACCAAATTAACAAAAAACATATGATCATCTCAATAGATGCAGAAAAAAGCATTTGATAAAATCCAACATCCATTCCTACTAAAAACGCTTGAGAGTATAGGAATAAATGGACTATTCCTTAAAATAGTCAGGAGTATATATTTAAGACCGTCAGTAAGCATAATATGTAATGGCCATAAACTGGAATCTTTCCCTGTAAGATCAGGAGTAAAACAAGGTTGCCCACTATCACCATTACTATTCAACATAATACTAGAAACTCTAGCCTCGGCAATAAGAGCAGAGAAAGAGATTCAATGAATTAGAATAAGTAATGAGGAAATCAAAATATAACTCTTTGCAGATGACATGATGGTATAATTAGAGAACTCCAAAGACTGCTAAAACGCTATTAGAAATAATTCAGAACTTTAGCTATGTTGCAGGATACAAAATAAATCCACATAAATCCTCAGAATTTTAATGCATTACCAACACAATCCAACAGCAAGAGATACAAAGAAAAATTCCATTCAAAATAATTGTTTATAGTATAAAATATTGGGGACTATATCTACCAAAGGAAAGTCAGGAATTATATGAGCAAAATTTCGAAACACTTGCCACAAAAATAAAGTCAGTTTTAAATAATTGGAAAGACATTAAGTGCTCTTTGATAAAGCAAGTGAATATAATTAAGATGACAATACTCCCTAAACTAATCTATTTATTTAGTGCTATACCAATCGGACTTCCAAGAAACTATTTTAATAACCTAGAAAAAATAACAACAGAATTCATATGGAACAAGAAAAGGTCGACAATTTCACGGGAAGTAATGAAAAAAAAATCAAATGAAGGTGGTCTAGCTTTACTAGATCTAGAATTATATTATTAAGAAGCAGTCACCAAAACCATTTGGTATTGGCTAAGAAATAGACTAATCAGTGGCATAAGTTTGGTTCAAAGAGCAAGATAGTGAATAAAAATAGCAATCTAGTGTTTGACAAACCCAAAGATCCAAGTATTGGGGTAAGAATTCATTATTTGACAAAAACTGCTGGGAAAACTGGAAATTAGTATGGCAGAAACTAGGCATGGACCCACATTTAACACCACCTACTAAGATTAGATCAAAATGGTCCAAGATTTAGGCATAAAGAACAAGATCATAAATAAATTAGAGGAGCAGAGGATAGTTTACCTCTCAGACTTGTGGAGGATGAAGGAATTTGTGACCAAAGGAGAACTAGAGATCATTATTGATCACAAAATACAAAATTTTGATTACATCAAATTAAGAAGCTTTTATACAATCAAAACTAATGCAAACAAGATTAGAAGGTGATTAACTAATTGGGAAAACATTTTTACAGTTAAAGGTTCTGATAAAGGCCTCATCTCCAAAATATACAGAGAACTGACTCTAATTTATAAGAAATCAAGCCATACTCCAATTAATAAATGGTCAAAGGATATATACAGAAAATTTTCAGATGATGAAATTGAAACTATTTCCACTTATATGAAAGAGTGTTCCAAATCACTATTGATCAGAGAAATGCAAATTAATAGAACTCTGAGATACCACTATATACTTATCAGATTGGCTAAGATGACAGGAACAAATAATGATGAATGTTGGAGGGGATGTGGGAAAACTGGGACACTGATGCATTGTTGGTAGAGTTGTGAAAGAATCCAACCATTCTGGAGATCAATCTGGAATTATTCCCAAAAAGTTATTAAACTGTGCATACCCTTTGATCCAGCGGTGCTACTACTGGGCTTATATCCCAAGGAAATACTAAAGAAGGGAAAGTGACCTGTATGTGCCAAAATGTTTGTGGCAGCCCTTTTTGCAGTGGCTAGAAACTGGAAAATGAACAGATGCCTATCAATTGGAGAATGGTTGGGTAAATTATGGTATATGAATGTTATGGAATATTATTGTTCTGTAAGAAATGACCAACAGGATGAATATAGAGAGTCTTGGAGAGACTTACATCAACTGATGTTGAGTGAAATGAGCAGAACTAAGAGATCATTATACACTTCAACAATGATACTGTATGAGGATGTATTCTAATGGAAGTGGATATCTTCAACATAGAGAAGATCTAATCCAATTCCAGTTGATCAATAATGGACAGAATCATTTATACCCAGAAAAGGAACAATGGGAAATGAGTGTGAACTGTTAGTATTTTTTTGTTTTTCTTCCCAGGCATTTTTACCTTCCAAATCCAATTCTTCCTTTGCAACAACAACAACAACAACAGCTAAATTTGTTTCTGCACATTTATATTGTACCTAAGATATACTATAACATATTTAATATGTATGAGGATGCCTGCCATCTAGGAGAGGGGATGAAGGGAAGAAGGGGAAAAATTCGGAACAGAAGGGAGTACAAGGCATAATGGTGTAAAAAATTACCTAGGCATATGTACTGTCAAAAAATATTATAATTATAAAATTAATTTAAAAAAATGAAAAGCAATTATAGTGAGTATGTCAAAGGTGTTTTAAATCAATTCCTCTTTTTTAGGGCTATTTCTTGGTCACTGAGTATTGAATTCATATCTGTAGCATTATCACCAAAGTTAACATTTATAATGTCACTAAAAAAGTCCTTCTTAGCATTATCTTTCTCCTGGTATCATGCTTTGCCACTGTCAAATCCTGAGCAAAAAAGAAGGCATCACAAAGGATTAAGGGCCATTTGGGTTTTGTTGTTGTTATTGTTGTTTGATAGTTTGCCTAGACCAAAAGAATTAATTACAAAATGGCCAAATAACTAGTATTAGGTCTCTTTGCACTTAGTAGTATGGTCCTCAGTAAGTAGACAGAATTTGTTCCTGAGTCCTTTTGAGAGAGAAAACATGCAAAAGTTTGTGCTTTACTGAGACAGTAAGTATCTTGGATCACCTCCACCCACTTGGATGATACATAAGATTTCAATTTAGTTAGTCTCCGTGATTAAAAAAAGTGTGTGGGGGGAATAATGCCTTAGATATTCTAGATTATTTCAAAGGATGAATCATAAGTACCATTTTATAGTGAAAATAGTACAAAATTGTGAATCAGTTGATTCAGGCTCTAATATAAACTCTACCACTATTATTTAAATTTGAGCCATTCACTTCATATCTCTGGACTTCAGTTGCCCATTTAGTTAAATAAGTAAGAAATTTACTTGCCTGAAGTCAGGGGAGTTAAATTAAATAAAATGCCAAACAAATTTTTAAAAAAAGTGTTTTTCTGGACTATTTTTCATAGACTTATTAATTTTATTATTTTGTTCTTTAGTTTCTTTCATCAAGGATTAAAAAAAAAAAAAAAAAAAAAAAAACAAAAAAAAAAGGTCCACAGGATATTTGGACTTCATCTCTTCTTCTGCTCTTTCCCCTTTCTACTTTTGATCCATAATACTGCTTGCTTATGTTTTTTTGCACTTAAGCTGCTGGTCAAAATAGCTTCCTGTGATTTGTGATGCATATGTTTTGCAGGAGATAATTTCTCAATCCCATTGTCCTTATTTGAATAGAATCTCTCAGGCTAGGTAAAAGTTGCTTTAAAACACGGAAGTACTAGGGAACGGATGATAAGCAGCTGCAAAAGAAAAACAATTTGGATAATACAATATAAAATTAGGTTAGACACCATATCCTTTGGTGATATAAAGTATCATCAAGGTAAGCCCTTTCTTCAGGCAGGACCAGTGTGAGACTCTTCATTCCATAGCTTGATGTTCACTTCTTTATGGAAGGGATTCCTTTGCTAACTGTTCTCTTCCATATTCTTTTTAGTCAAATTTGTATAAAAAACTTGAATTCTAATTTTGGTTCTGTCATTTATTTGGGGAAGTCGCTTAACTCTTAACTCAGTTCCCGTATTAAAAATATATATATATATATATATATATATATATATATTGGAATATGTGATTTTTAAGAGATCCATCAACTCTAGCATTCTATGATATATTCTATCCTATCTTATGTTCTAAGGTCCCTTCCAGACTTAATATTTTGTGTCTTATTTCTAATGTTCTTTCCAATTCTAATATTCTATGTTCTAATATCTAAGTATCTGTTTTTGAATGTGTTTTTGCACTTTTCAAATAGTTTCCTTCAACCTCTATCACTGGCTATAGATAAAAGATATTTTGTATGTTTGTTTAGTTTATTTTACATGAGAGCCAATCATTGAAATTGGGGCCTTTACTTGGGTACCTTTTCTTTCAATGAATGACCTTGGGAATCCTCTGAGCACAATGCAAAATAGTATGATTATATCGGCCTTTAACAAAGTGTACATGCTTTCTACTGGTAACAATAAAACATTTGCTAAACAGACGTCAAAATGTGATTACACAAACCACTTTCTTTCTCAGTGTTAAGTTTCACAAAAGGGTAGTTTATGTCCTTCAGAGGAATCAATTGAACTAGCATGCCCAATGTGGGTGTCCTTTTGGTTTTCACATTGGGTGAATCTCATTTTATTATTATGTTTAACCAATAAAAGCATTCCAGGCATTCTGCTGGCAGGGGACAATATAAAAAGGCAGCATCCTGCTCTAGATAAAAATCTTTCATTATATACGACTGCCATGGCCCACATTTTGCTATGGTGCAATGTATTTGTGCATTTTACACATGTGATGTGAATCATTTTAAAAGCCATAATCACAACACAGCAGACTCTAATAAATTTTCAATCTGTTTAGCTTTGTTTTCTGTTATGTGGTCAATTGTATTCCACCACAGAGATTACTGGAGGTCTGGTCTTTTTAACCTCCAAGACAGAGTTCTGACTTTCAGTTAATATTTACTAGATTTTTTTACTAGGGTACAAGGAAACTTGAATGAGAAAATGACTCAGAAAAGCTAAGGCTAACATTTTCAGAGGTACATTAATAAAGCATTTGAATGGCCCATTAATCCAATAAATATCCCTTTAAAAAGTTTTCTAAAAGTTTTGTAGAATTGAAAGAGACATAAGAATATGTAACATTAGAAATAAAAGAGGACTTAGAAAATAGATTGTGACAGAGAATGTCACAGCTGGAAGAAATATTAGAGATGACATAGTTTGAGAGGTAGTCTGATAAAGTGCTAGACATGGTCAGGAAGATATGTGTCTAAGGCTTATGTGTCTATCATTTACATTTTCTGTGAATATGGACACATTATTTAACTTCTGAATATCAGTTTTCTGAAAATGGGGATTATAATAAGGATAGAATCTACTTTTTTGGGTTGATCTCAGGCTCAATGGAGACAAAGTAAGTAAAGAATAAATAAATAGGTGTACATGTGATGAAGTCTTCAATGTTTAGGGGTGGTTAGCAGAGGAATGGATCTCTGAGGCGGGCAAGGAGAAGGCTCTGATAGAGATCAGTTTAGCTCCATAGTCCCACCCTCTGGGGACTTCTTCCAATCCAGATAACTAAATCGGAGTTATTTCAAACACCTGAAACCCACCCTCTGAAGAGGTCTCCAGCTGTCTCACCTTGACATTCCCTATCAGAAATCCCAGTTATATGCTGAGGTTAAATTGTCCCTTTCCCCCACACCCCACTTCTTCTCTTTACAGCTAACTAACTTTTTAGGGTGCTAGGTCCCTTCCAGTATTTAGCCTGCCAGCTAAGGGTATGTCCCAACCTCACAGGGTGCTCCCTTTCTTCTGGGTAATTATGAATTCCACTGAGGAATTTGCCTTTCATACACTCTTCCACGCCATTTCATATTTATCATTCCTGGTGTCTAGTGTATCCCTTGATCTTGTTTGTAACCTCTTCTACTAAATAAATCTGCCTTTTTCCATAGAGAAAAGTCATTGTGATTTCTTCACATGACTGCACCCATACTTTTGGTTCAAATCACCCACATAATGTTGGTCCTTAAACCACGTAATTTGTTGCCAAATCCCATGTCAAGAACCACATTACATGTATGCAAATACAATGCATATAAGGTTTGTGTGTACATGTAGGCAAATACATGTGTGTACATATGTGTGTATGTATGATCTCAAATACTTTAAGCATGTTATCAAGGAGACAGGAAACCCCTACCAACTGCTGTCTCTTATCACTTCACAAATTTCTTCAGACTCTTGGGATATTCCTCCAGAAAATAAAATAACCATGTAGTTTTGCTTTAGAGGGAAAAATATGTAATGAGGATCATCATCGCAGTGTATCAGAAGATTCTTAGCTCAGTAATGGACATACCAATTTAGTATAATTTGAACTGCCAAGCACAGGGAGCATCAGGTAAAGCATTAACTCAACAACATAAAAATCTCCTGGTAATGACTTACATATCAGAAAAAAATAGCATTCTTAATAATAATTCTAAAACTATATGGCACACTGCTTTTCCTGTAAATCAGAAAGCACTTCATTACCTTTTCAAAGCCCAGTTTTAGCAACACTCAGTTGTGTTTCTCGTTATACATTCATGTGTTGTTGTTGTTGTTGTTGCTTCTGTTGCTGTTTTGCTTTGCTTTTTTTTTTTAATAAAAACAGTGGGGAGAGGAAGAGAAGAAATGGGACAAGAAGAGAAGAACATCATCAAATCCCATAATTCAAGTAATGAAAAGAAAGTGTAGAAGAAAAATAAAAGTATGACAAAAAGCCAAATTCTGTTTCTTGCTAAGAGGGGAGATTTTAAAAGTTAGGAACAGTTGTTCAAGTATCAGGTCTCATCACATAGAGACAAAGACGATCAAGTAAAAGCAAAACCCTACAACCCTTGCTTATGACATTTGGAAAAATGAAGTAAAATGCTCAGTCATGTGTCTTCTCACCTCTATTAGCAAAGGTCAGTTTGGAACCATCTGACCTGATTAACTGAAAAGAAGTTCCTTCCTCCATCCACTCCACATGCTGTGTGGGAATCTCATTTCTAGTTCCAGAGAAACTTGTTCTATGTCACACATTTCTAAAAGGATGCAATGCCCCTCCTCCTTAATCTCATGATTCCATTTACTTTGAGACAGGGGAAGGACAGATTTTCTAGACATTTCCTCCTCATTCAAGCAGATCTGTGAGCAGGAGGTAGATAAGAGAAGAATGGATTCACTTTCCTACTGTTCTTATCTCCATTCCAATAAACCTAAAATATCAGTGATCAATAAAGTGAGTTTTTTTTAATATTACCAAGGGAAATGGGGAGCTAAAGGCACTTGAGAGCACTATTTTATGTGACTCGATTATATAATATAATATGATATGAATTAGTTATATCCCCCAGTGTTCACTCTATCCTCACCCTGATGGAAATATTCTGACTTGTGTAACCTATAAAAATTGTCAGGGTTCAGCTAAAGAATGCTCTCCTACAACAGGCTTTTCCTGATTCCCCAGGATGCTAGGATCTTCTCCCATTCAAATTCAAATTAAAAAAAAAATATATGTGTTTTGTGTTTTCTTGTACATTTTTTAAAATTGTTTTTCGTCTTTCAGTTCCTGGTGTCCAACAATGTCTGACACATTATAAAAATAAACATTTCTTTAATTTAATTGCAATAGTTCAATACTTGACATGTTCTCAATTATTGGATTAATGGACGATAATTAGGGTTATGAACATTTGTTGTCAATATTGTTTATTATTATTATTATTTTATTATTGGCCCTGGTCCTGATTTCATTTTCCATGAAACAGAGGCACCAAAAGTTTAGTGAGGCAAAGTAAGACAATATTAAATCGATATCAAAATCTCTATTTATTTATTTCCTAAGGCTGGGGTTAAATGACTTGCCCAGGGTCACACAGCTAGGAAGTGTTAAATGTCTGAGACCAGATTTGAACTCCAGTCCTCCTGAATTCAAAGCTGGTGCTCTAAGCACTGAACCACCTAGCTGCCCCTCAAAATATCTATTTATAAATTAAGATATAAATTGACACAAAAAAATCTGAATTGAAAAAAATACATGATAAATATATGTATAGTAGAGTTTCAAACACATAAAAACTCTATGACACATTAAAAGTGATTGTGGGATCCAGAAGATGAAAACATACTGATTAAGTAATTAAACAAACTAATTAATTAATTTTTAAAAAACCTATTGAAGTTGGATTAACTTCTGGAAATTTTAGAGGAAAAAATTATTCCTAGCATTTTACAAAATAATGATCATATTTATCATTTCTAAATTATCATGAATTTCTAAATCATGGAAGGAAATTGTATTCTTTCCACTGCTGTCTAAAAAAATGCCACACTTCACACTAAAAGATCTCTCTGAAATGCAACCAAATAAGAAAACAATTCATCTATTTTTATAATAAATTATTAAACAGTTTTTTTTTTTTTTTTTTTTAGCAACATTTGGTAGTGAAAAAAGTAATGAGTTACAAGACCTGCGTTCAAGCCCTAGATGCACCACCTGTTTAGCCACATAATTTTGGCAATAAGATAAATAATGTTTTCATCAAGATATTCTTATATGCTAACTACATGGCTAAAATGGTCATTTGGAAGAAAACTCAAACTGGGAAATGGAGCCACAAGGCAAAGACTTCTCCAGATTGAGAAGACAAATAGTAAGATCCAGAAGGTGGAGAAGCTTGGAAAACAGCATAATTAAAAAAAAAAAAAAAAAAAGCAAGAGATTTGGACTCAGGATATGAGTTTGAATCCTGATTCTGTTAGTACCCCTATTACATTTGAGCAAGTCAAATGACTTTGCAAAGTCAAATGACCTCTTTAGAACTTATTCATCTGTGAAAAATAAGAGATTGGTTTAAGGAACTATTAGTTACTTACCTACCAGTACCTAAGTTTATGATCCTAAGATCCTACAGAATAGTGTTAGTCAGAATATCCCTTTCATTCCCTTATTGCAAAATAAAATTATTTCTAGATTTATTCTTCTAAAATATTTCCACAGACACACAAATAAGGAAACAGATGGATCATAGTTTGACTCTCTCTTACTCTCCATTGACCATTGCAGTCAGAATAAGATAATCTTGATTCTAGTCACTTCAAGACAGGTTTTTACCTCTGTCAGTTTACTTATCTGTAAAGGTAGATTTGGCTAGATTTGGCTAGATTTGGCTAGATAATGAATACTATAGTTCTTTTCTACTCTCTCTTTTATATGAAGTGTTCAATAGTTCAGTTTACCTTCTTCCTTCTTTTCTTCCTTCCTTCCTTTCTTTATTCCTTCTTTCTTTTTCTCTTTCTTCTATTTTTCTTTCTTTCTTTTCTCTCTTCCTTCCCTAGAGACTCTTAAGTGTCAGGTTTCTTAGGTATCCTGCCACCTCTCAGGAACTCCAAGTCTTGCTGAAAAAAGTTGGGTGATATTACACTCGGGAAGCAAGTTAAAAAAACATTTCTCTACAGTCTAGACATTTGTATGAACTCATAGTTTCATCAAGGCACACATGAGAAGAATAGAGATGGATATTTATAAATAATCATCCTAACAGAAGGGCAATATGACCATACTGATCACAACTTCTTTTCATAGCATCTTATATCTGTTCTGCTGATAACATCAAATCGCCTTACTCTTTTTGTTAGTGAGTTAGTTAATCATTTAGCAAAGGGATGTTTAATTCTGAAAATCCTGAAGATGTTCTTTTTCCCTATTTATCAAAGAGAGTTAATTTGTATAGATGTATAGATTGTGCACATGCACACACTCACTCCATCCTCAATTATTTACCCATTTCATTTACTACTTCAGAAATAGAGAATAGGTTCAACAATAAAATAAAAATGTAGATATCTCTGAGTCATTAATTTAGTCATTATTACTCATGAGAGTCTAAAAGGCACTATAGCTGAACTTAGGTACATAGTCAATAGGAATGAGTCAGATCAGCAATGCTTTATCATTTCTCATAGTTCAGTCTTTTGATGGCAATTTTTAAATTGTTGTGTATCCATGAGTAGTCCTTGATGTGTACCTCTTCATATGCCTAATGAGGCATCAGCCATCAGCTGGCCCAGGAGCTTTCTCTGTTTCTCTTTTCTTTTCTGTTTCTCTGTCTCTTTTTCTGTGTCTCTGTCTCTGCCTCTGCTTTCATCTCTCTGTTTCCATCTCTCTCTGTCTCTATCTCTGCCTTCCTTTATCTTTCCCTAACCTACATCTGAAGAGAAATCCCCTCTATACCATTCCTTACCATTGTCAACCAGACTTTTCTTGAATATTACTAGTAAGGGGAAATATTTAACTACCAAAGCATCCCTTCACAATTTTGGGTTTTTATCTAATTGTGATGTCGCTGAGAAATTAGACACAGACATAAATGCAGGCAAGGACACAAGAGCAAAAATATAATTTCAAATGGCATTCCTTCCTGCTTTCATTTTTATCACAGGCCACATAGAGTGTGGGTTATTGTGTTTGCACATCCTAAAGAAGTATTCTCGTTGCCATGAGTGTATTTATATTTACATATATACACACAAGTCTCTGTGTGTATACCTATGTACCTATGAATATGTGTATATAGAAAGATAGATAGATGGAACGATAGATAGATGCTTATTGATTAAAAGAAAGTCTTAAAGTTATAGGAGAAAAATTAGAGGATAGTGATAATAAAGGAGGGAAGAGAGAGGAAATAAAGGTAAGACAGAAACAGACAAAAAATAAGCATCAATGGAATATTAAAAATATGCCATTCATAGAAAATATCACAAATTTCAGAAGAAGCCATAAAAATCAAGGTTTTTATTAATATTGTGTTAACTTTTATATATGATAATATGCATATATGTATCTGTATCTAGATATCTTTATAGATATAGATATATATGCCAAATTCACAACTTTATTTACATTTATTTTACTCTTTGAAAACTGAAATTTTCTTACTTATTGATCATTGTTAAATTTATAAGAAAAATAAAAGAAATTGAGGGTGAGAAGAAGAGACTTAAATCAAACAGGTAGTTTGCTCAGTGGTTAGCAGGAGAAAAATCTGATTTCAAACTAATTCCCAGATACTATTCATATGAGACTGAGTAAGTCATTTTGCCCCTTTTTGCTTCAGTTTCCTCACTGGTAAAATAAGGATGATAAGAGCACAGGTGACCATGATTTGGGGGAAAATCAAATCAGGTAAAACTTATGAAACAGTTCATAAATTTCAAAGCATTGTGCACACGCTAGTTATTATGGTAAATCTGTGATTCAAAGCTAAATTGAATTAATTCAAATGCAAAGATCCCAACATTATAGGGATATTTCTCTGCCACTCTTACCTCATTTTCCAAAACAAAACAAAAAAAATTAATTGGAAAGAATCTCAATGACTATTTTCTCCAACTCAGCCCTGAAAAATAACCCCTCAGAAATATACCTGATGACTAGAAATCCAGTTTTTACTTTATGCCTTGCAATAATGAACAGCACATTATCTTCTATAGAAGTTCAATCGCTCTGGGGACAGCTCAACTTCTTAGAATTTGTTCTTTCCATCATAACTAATTTTCTCTACAAATTCCATATTTCTTCAAAGAATCTTCACATGGCATGAACTTTAGAGCCATCACTATCTTGCTTGTCCCTTTTGACATATGATCCTTCATATCAATCTCCTACCTAAAATGTGGTATTCAGGAGAGAATACAGTATTCCAGTTGTGTTCTTTTTAGAACCGTTTAGAGAGCAGAATCATGAGTCCTGAAGACTGGACTTCAATGAATGTAATCCAAGGTTACAAACATTCATAATTTCTGGCTGCCTTAGAAAATCATTGACTCATAGTGGGCTCACAGGCAACTACAAATCTTCAGATGAAATGGAATCCATAGCATGCCTTATTCTATATCTACTTTAGATAGATAGATATAAATATAACCCTCATGATATCTTATATTTAGACCCATTAGCTTTTGTCTTAGTAAATTTGGCAGAAAGTTCTACCCTGTTCTCATTTTTTCTTCACTCTGCCATCCGGTGTGTTAGTAGCTATTTTTTCCTAAATTCAGACTGTCTACTTCCTAAGGGTGCTGCTGATCCAATCATCAATAGCATTTTTAACCAGCACAGCTCCAACAATAGCCATATTCTGTAAGTGGCACATTTTACCAATGAAAAACCTGGGAATCACACACACACACACACACACACACACACACACACACACACACACACACAGAGAGAGAGAGAGAGAGAAAGAGAGAGAGAGAGACAGAGAGAGAGAGAGACAGAGAGAGAGAGAGAGAGAGAGAGACAGAGACAGAGACAGAGAGGGAGAGGAACAAAGAAAGAGAGACAGAGAGGAGAGGGAAAAAGGAGAGAGACAGAGACAGAAAGAGAGGAGAGGGAGAGAAGAGAGAGACAGAGAGACAGAGAGACAGACAGGGATACAGAGACACAGAAACAGAGATAGGGACAAAGAGAGAGACTAACAGAGACATAGACATTGAGAGGTATATAAGTTTACATGTTGGGAAATATATATGTGGATCAGATAGGGAGAGAAAAAGACAAAAGTATGCAGAGACTGAGAGATAAAAGAAAGAGAAAGACAGACAGAGATCTACAAATAGGCACAGTGAGAGAAATACAGAAATAGAGACGCAAACAGCTCCTCTGAATTCTTGAGTCTGCCTGCTTGCGTTTCTGTATACAGGACAACATCTGTGTGCTTCTTGTGCTAATGTGCTTCTCTCCAGAGGCACACCTGCCCATGCACCCAAGCAATGACGCAGGTCCATGTCCAAAGGGTTTTGTTCTCCATGTGCGTCTGCTGCCTGTGTGCCTGTCTTCAGGCCTGTGTGGACAGGATGACTCACTCTACCTGTTAAAGTGTAAAAGAGCAAACATTAGTAAAACTGATAATACGCCTGGCGGTGGTGATTCAACCAAAACAAGCACATCTGTCAGCACAGAGCAGCCTGCCAGGTCTGCATCAGGGGAAAGGCAATTGAATAATAATGTCGTAAATGCAAAGTAACTTCACCAGAACTGGCTGCCAAATTAAATTCACCTCAGTTGAGGATATATGTGTATATATGTGTCTGGGTGTATGTCTGTAGGTATGTATATCCCATAGCCCCAACTGAGGTGGATTGTGCATGTGTGAAATGTGTGAATATGTATATATGGATAATGTATTTGCAAATGCATGAATACATATAAATATTATAGCATGTTTCAAAAGTCTTAGTGCAGCTTTAAGGTTAAGCATAAACATTTGTATACCTGTGTGTGTGTGTGTGTGTGTGTGTGTGTGTGTGTGTGTGTATATATATATATATATATATATATATATATATATATATAAAATATGTATGTATGTATACGTACCCCCAATGGATATAGATTTAATGTATGCATATGGACACACATTTAAAATATATGAAAAGAAATATATGAATAAACCTGAAATGTGTTCTCTAATTATTACTGTGTCTGTATGCTTTAATTCATTTATACACACACACACACATGTATATATGTATATATATATATATATATATATATATATATATACACATATATATATATATGTGTGTGTGTGTGTGTGTGTGTGTGTGTGTGTGTGTTTGCATGTGTGCCTATATGTTTGGGTCTATATGCATTTGTGAATCCTGTGTTCAAATCCCAGCTCTGACATTCAGTGGCTCTTCTGGGCCTCAGACTCTTCATCTATAAAATGATGGTATTGGAATATATAATTTTAAAATCTCTTCCAAATACTATACTGCTTGGGTGGCATACATACAACAACAATACACATATATACACAAATATCATACATAAATACACAGATGCACAATACATACATAAAATAGAACTATACATTCACATGCATACATATGTTGGAATATGCATGTGTATGTACATATGTGCACATATACTGCTATTTGTGTGAGTATATATAAAAAAAACCTAATAGACATTTATGTAATGAAACCTGATCATCCTAAATATGCTATCTCCTCTGCGTGTTATGTAAAGAATGAGGTGCAGCATAATTATATAGAGAGACTAGACACACACACACACACCTTTAGCTTACATGGCTCTAATGTGTTTATATTTCAGAGAGGCAGTACAGTGTTCTGCATCAATTTCTGAATTTAGAACTAGATGAATGAGGATCAAAGATCAGTTATGTTTATAAACTTGGACACATATTTAATAATAATAACTAATAGCTAGAATGCATGGCACTATAGAGCTTGCAGAGCTGTTTTCAATATCTTATTTAATCTTCATAACAAACCTAAGAGATAGAAGCTCTTGTTTTTGAAGAAACTTTTCTCAGAAAGCAGTTAAATGATTTATCCAGGCTTACTTGGTCAGAAAGTATCTGAAGCAGAATCTGAACTTAGATCTTCCTGACTCCAAGTCCAGGGCTAAATCTATTGTGCTACTTCATTGACTCTCTGACATCTATTTCCTCAACTTTAAAATGAGAAAGTTGGATTAGAAGTAATGTAATCCCCTAACTCTACATCTATGAATGTTTATAAATATAGTATGTATTTTAGCATATACATTTAGTCTCTAAACTTTCACAAGATCTTAACTTACTAAATATTTAAGGGTTTCATTAGACTGTAGGCTTCTTAGTTTTAGTTCATATCACTATTCTCTATGTAAATTTCAGAAAAATTGAATTACTTTATTCCTCTATTTTGTTCTATCTTTTCTTGTCTTTATGACTTGCATCATGAGAGGATTTATTTTTCCAGAAATGGACACCCTCTTCTCTATCCCTGCTACAATTCAAAGCTCAATCACATATTATTCCTGACATGAAAGCTTCCTTGATTTATCTTTTCTCCACAATCCTTCTCTCCATCAGACACACACATGCAAATGCACACACACATACTTATTTGATAGTTTTCTTTCTTGGAATCTCTAAAAGCATTTTGCATAGATGTATTTTTTGCACTTAGAGATTTTAAGGAGAGAGAACTATTAAATGTTTGTTTCTTCTAACTTGAACCATAGTCCTTTGTGTCCATATCTTCTCTTAAAATTCTGAATGGTGGGGACAGTACATTGCTGAATCTTCAGTACTGGGAACAAGGTTAAAGTCATAGCACGTGCATAAAAATGTTTGTGAATTGAAATTCAAGTTTAATCTAAGTGTAATATTTTATAGATCTGTGAAGAACTAAATTGATACTCTGGAAGCATTATAGAATCAGAGGATTAAACAGTTCAAACTATTATATATAAAATCTAATCCAAAGTCCTGGTTCCCAGGAAAGGGAGTAAGGCATATGGATAGAATGCTAAAAGGGAGTTTGGAAACATAATCAACTTCCACATTTGATAGATGGAGAAGAAGTTCAGGTATAGAAAGAAGAAATGACTTGTTCTAGAGCATGCAGCTATTAACAGCAGATAAGGTTCGACTCAGGTCTTTTGATTCCAGATTTCAGTGTTTCATTTGTGATATCACAATAGGCAGGTGTAGCCTCTTATTTTTTTTTTTTTTACTTTTTATTCTAAAATATCAAATCTTAGCATTTTTTCATATTCATAATACATTCACTGACAAATACACATATTTGTGTACACAATATAAGCTTTCATTGGATAATTATTTGCTGAGGATTGTGTATTGAGTACTGTTCTTAACTATTAGACAAAAGATGGTTCCTGCCTTCCTGGAAATTAATAGTTAGTACATATAACCTACACACAGACAATCTTGGTAAAGGTCATTCGAGGGTCTGTTATAATCATAGTTGTTTGGGGCAGGAGCTAGAGAGAGAAAGGTGATAAAGCAGGCAAGTTTTGCATTTCCAGATGGAGTCTGTCTTTGGTAAACCTAGAAAAATTAGCAATAAAGAAGAGAAAACATTATTTTTTAAACTAAACTTCGTAGCTGGAATAATATTACCCAGTAATGAGGCAGGGGAACTACCTCTGAGAATTTTGAAGCACATTAGAGATGCCATTTCATTAATCCTCCCTGTGCCTGGAATTTGGCACCTGAAGTGTAATACAATATGCAAAACAAATGCTATGTTCTTCATGGTTTTCATGGATTGATTTCTCCATATGGACCTCATGGTCCCCAAAGTGGTAGAAAAAGAGTGCATTCTGATTCTATCTCTGACTATTAAGCTATGTGACACTGGGTCAATCATTTCCACTCTGTCAGTCTCAGATTTCTCTTTTATAAAATAAGAATTCATTTTTAAGTTCACTTACAACAAAAAATCTTATGATGATACTTCAAAATATGGAATAATCAAACACAACTTCAGGTTTTTGATGTCCTTCTTTGCTATGACCATTCATGAAATGACTTTATCTGAGGTTGTATTGGACCTCAAACAAAAAGCAAAACAATAGAAAGTAACCCTAGAGTCACTGACAATGAAAATTGAAATAACCTAAAGGATGATAAAATCCTAGGACCCTCTAGTTCCAGTGTTGCAATGGAATGTAAAGGTAATTTAATTTAACCATGATATTTTTACAGATGAGGAAACAGGTTAAATTAACCTCTAAATTATTTACCCAAGATCACACAGACAGTACTTGCAGAGTAGGACTTCAGCACAGGACTCATGAAGGCTAGTCCATTGCTCCCTTAAGCCATAATGTGGCAACCCTATCAGGTAGCTTAAATGTGGCTTCCTTAAACAACCATTAAATTTGAATTCAGAAGGCCTTGGATGAAGCTTCTCATCTGCTGTTTAGTACCTGTGTGAATTTAAACAAGGCAATCATCTTTCCGGGCCTTGGATTTGCCCATCTATAATATGAAGGTCTAGGTTCAGAGCTTCTTAATTTTTTTTTTCCTTTTATTAACTTTTTTTACCCCCAAAATGTTTATATTATGCCCAGGTTTGTAGGTATATAAATAAATTTACCAATCAAACATATACTGATAATAAATCCCCTACATTTGGTTATGAGACCCCATAGGGGATTGCAAACCACAGTTTAAGGAGCTGGGGGTTAAATGACCTTTAAGCTCTTTTTGAACTAGAAATGTTACCTTCCTTTCCACACTTGTATGCTTTTTGCCCTTCAAACTGCCTTCTGTTCTACCTATCCTCTTCTCTAGAAAGAAAATAATCAGGTTCAATATTTTCAAAATAAAACTGACCAGGGTTTGTATATCTGGTAAATGGTTTAAACTATTTTAAAATTCTTTGAATTCTTAATTTTTGAATTCTTATTCCCGGCCCTGACAATGCTCTGCACTGAGCCATCTCTTTCTTTTGTTTGGAAAAGCCAAAGTAAGTTAATGGGAATGAAGCCCAAAAGTTCCCCAATCATTTGCATTTAAATTGTCCAAATGGTGTGTGGTGAGAGCTATTTGATGTCCAAGAAGCCTTTGGAGCCTTTTAAACTTAAAAGCAGGAGGTCAGAGTTGGCTAGCAGTGAGGAAACCTCTGTGCTAAGTGGCAGGGGCTGACTGTGTTCCAAATTCTGTGCCTCAGAAGTCCATTCTAGTTTGAGGCATGGGGGAGGGGAGTCCTTGAACAGTTCACCTCATGGAGGAAAGTTAAAGGCTAGTCTATGTGAGGATATTTGTGATATAGGTTCTGGAATGACTTGATGTTTTTCCCCCTCTAGTTCAATTCTTGTCTTCCTGGAAAAAGAATAAAAATAGAGACTGAAGGAACTTAGTAATTCTTCTAAAATGATCTCATTCCTTTTGTCCTCATCAGCTCTGACAATGCCTCATCCCAGACCTAATGACACCCCATAACTTCAAAAATACTTTCTTTAACGTCCTGACTTTACCATTGCCCTTATAGACCACATTTTCCTGTTTCAATTTTCCCCTTCAAGATTTATTGCACCTTCCCCCTGGCCTGTGGTCTTTAACTATATCCAGTCTTTCCCACATTCTCAAAACTCACCATGATCCTCAGTCCTGATTTGCACTTAATTCTTGGTCATGTGGTGCAGTCTATAAAGAACCAAATCTGAATACATGCTCCAACTATGAACACCAGTTCTTAATATTGCACTATTTATCCTACCTATAACCTTACCTATCACCATTTATCTCTTGCCAATTCCCAAAATATAGATTATTTTCATCACTCACTTTTTCTATTCCTGCATTTATGCTGCTACATGCTGATGAAGGAAGTTATACAAGCATGCTGACTGGACCCATTACATATTTAAGTCATGTACTCTGAATTGAGTACCCCCTGTTGCATATCACTCCTCTCTCCCCTCCCCACCATTAACTATTGTGTTGCCTTTCCTATCTCTTCTAAAATTTCTCTTCACTTCATAAGTTACTTAAATTACCTTCTCCCATCTTGATCTCTGAAGAGGCACTTGACTAATACTACACTGGAAAAAAAGAAAAATGAGGTTCCTTGTCTCTTTTAAGTCACTCTAATACTGTCTTTTTTTATAGTCTTTGTCTAAGGGATTTTCATTCTCATTGAAAATATCAATATCTCTATCTGTGCCCTTCATCCTAATCCCTCCTTTTATTTCCATTTCTCCTTTGAGTATTCCTGCTTTCTTTCTGATTTTTCATTCCTTTGATATGTTTGGGGTTCAGTACGGAATGATGAGATTGATGTAAGCAACTAATGTTGGGGTTCAGTCATGTAAAGAATTCACAATAGCCATTCCCTTTTCCAAAATGGACATTTATTTAGGAAAAGAAGTTACAGACAAAATGAAGAGATATAATAAGGACTAGGAATGCTAAATAAGAAATATATTTGGGAAGGCATATGAAAGGGGTTTCACTTAAAAATGGAAAAGAAACGTTCCCTAATAGCACATAGAACTAACCAGGAAAAAGGAAATACTCCATAAGGTGGGAGTATACTATTGACTGGCAGACTAAATCGTCTCCCCATTACATTATCAGATCCTTGCAAGAAGGGACTATTTGCTTTATAGCATTGCATCCCATTACCTAATACATATCCTGTCATACAGGAGATAATCAAAATAACATTGTTGAATCAATCCATCAATCAATCAAAATCTAGCCTTATACTTTAACTCTGACCATGAACATCAAATCTGATTAGAACCTAAAGCTGATCCTATAAATGAGCCCCTGCATTATACTATTCCAAATCAAACTATTCACTTCAACTGTTGTTCAGAACATTATTTTCTAAGTGTCCTAATTCTGATCATATTGATCGCCCTTATCCTATGTCTATCAAACTCATTCTCCAATATTGATCAAGGCCTTTTACTACGCTCTAAACTTGACTATATTGCCTAATTTTGATTCTACATATCCAAATCTGAACAGTCTTTCTAAACTTGAGTGTCTCACTTGTAACCAAATAACATACTTCTTGTATCATATAAATTTCTGATTGAATATACTCTGTCTGTTTATACCTTTCAGAGGATTCAGCTTCACTAAGGCTTCTAGTTAAAACATGACTTCTCTTGAACCAAGAACAGAATCACTTATACTGAACACACTATAATGTTCAGTCCCAACTATAACTGATCAAGTATATCTATAACAAACATGACCATGATCACAATCTTTAAATGTAGGAAAAGAAGGAAAAAAAGAGAGAAAGGAAAGGAAGAGAAAACAAGAGGAATAGACTGGAGGGAAAATAAGAGCAGAGAAACTGTTGAAGAAATACTTATTCAAAAATTGATTAAATTAATTTTTAAAAATCAAATTAAAAAATCACATTTATATAACATGTTAAGGTTTGCAAATGGTTGTCTTATGATATAGGTCATGCAAGAATTGCAAATATATCTTTCTTTTAGACACAGAGAAAGCAGTGTTCAGAGAGATGAAGTATTTCCCCTAGAATCATATAGATACACGATTCAAATCCTAGTTTAACAATACTTCATGCTTCCTCCCAGAAGAACCAGAAATTTATTTTCATTGATTTGAACTCTGTATTCTTGTTCTTCCTTTTCTTATTATTTTTCTTTAGCATAATCATTTCTATTATTTGTTTATTCATTTTCTTAATCATTATCTTCATCTTTATCATCCCAATATCCACAACCATCATCATCATGTATTTGGAATCACAAAATCATGGTCTGACCAATGTGACCTCTGACAAATCAATTCTCCTTTCACAATGTTCTGTGTAAAATAAAGAAGCTTTATCACATATATAAGTTTTCCTCCATGTCCAAATCCTATGTTCTGGAACCTATTACACTTCATACCTGTCCCGTCATCCTATTGTCTCTTTACTTGGTCAAAAAGATGTCAGGTACTCTGACATGATAATCAGAATTGTTGGTGAAATTGATGGGGCAAACCAAAGTGTGATTGAATTCTTTGTGTTCTTCCATTCCCCCCAATAGGTTTCTTTAAAATTGTAGAAGGGGATACAATTGCTATTTAGAAAGAGGAGAGGATACTTTCCCCTGAGTAATGATTGAGAAAGAAGATAAATAAGGGGAAAAAGTAAAATTTGAAGGAAAGACCTAGAACAAGGGAGATGTTTGTGTAAGGCCACCTTCCTGCCACCATGTGTCATCTTTACACATCACTAAACATTCCAACATCATGTATTTCCAAATTACTTTTTACAGCTCTTTCTGAATCAATGTTATATAAAACACTAGGTCTTCTAGGTTTTCAAGACATTGGCTTCTTGTCTAGAGTAGGGTCAAATAGGGTCAAATAGTTCTTCATCTTTGTTCAAGTCCCAATTTCTACCTGGAATGCCCTCCACTGAGTTTTCTATGTTGACTTTTACTCATTCAAAGCCCACATTGATATTGCCCTGTCTAGGAAGCATTCCCTGATATTTCCAATCAGGTGTTCCTTGATCCTACTTGTACTTATTTGGGAAAATTTCAAGGAAAATAGAAAATTAGTTAGATAGAATTTAGTTGTGAGTTCTTTGCTTGAGATCTGTGAACTTAAATTAACAAGTATCTACCTATCCATCTGGATATATGAACACACATACCATTCATGCAATACACATATACACATACACATTACAAATATACATATACACTTAAAGACATGTATATTGATTGCTGTTTATTACAATATAAAATTTTTATGATTCTATGAATTCATTTTATACATTGGAAAACTAACTTTATAGCATCCCCTTTGGCACTACTATCAATCTGGTACAGGCTTATATCACTTCAGTTAGACTATTTCACTAGCCTGCTCTTTGGTCTATTTTCCCCAAGTCACCCTTTAACACTTTTTGACTAGTGTCAAAATGATATTCCGAACATTCATGTCTGACAACATCTTTCCCCTATTCACAAAATTTCATAGTTTTCTTATAACATCTAGTACCAAATATAAAGCCTATCATAGTCTACAACCATCTCCTCCAATCCCCCAATTTTATAGTCTTTCTCATATTTTTCACCCCTTGCCCCAAAGCTCTATAATCCAGTAACACTGGCTTCATTTCTGTTCCTTTTCCTCCATCTCCAAAATCCTGGAATTATGCTGGCATTCCCCAATGCTGAGAATGTTCTTCTTTCTCATCTCTATCTCCAGACTTCCTTGACTTCCTTCAAATCCAGTTTAAAATCACATCTTCTACATAAAGTCTTCCCCAATCCTTTTAATTCCAATGCCTCCCCTCTCTTGATCATTTCTAATTTTTTCTTATATATAAATTTATTAGGCAGAATCATTTGCATGTTATCTCCTCAATTAGATTGTGAGCTCCTTGAGGAGAAGGCTGGTGTTTTGCCTTTCTTTGTATATTCCCAGTGATCAGCAAAGTGCCTGGCCTATAATAAGCAACTCAAATGTTAGGGACATATTGACAATTCTATGAGCATATCCATGTCTCCCCATCCTTAAAAAAGATGTATAAATGATCCTATCAAAACTGCTAATTACTGACTCATATCTCTCCCTATTTTTGAAATCCTTGAAAAATATTTTTATAGTTAATAGTTCCCCTTCTTATGCTCTTCTAAAACCTTTGCAATTTGACTTCTGACCTTAACAGCAAACTGAAACTGCTCTCTCCAAAGTTAACAATGATCTAATTACCTAATGGCCTTTCTCAGTCCTTGATCCTTTTTGACATTTTTGTAGCATTTTAGAAAGTTAAATACCTTTTCTTTCTGGACTCTTTGTCTCTTTCTCTTTGTCTCTATCTCTGTTTCTATATTTCTCTCTCTTTGTCTCTGACTCCGTTTTTCTCTGTCTGTCTGTCTGTCTGTCTCTCTTTGACTCTCGGTTTCTGTCTGTCTGTCTCAGGCTCTCTCTGTCATTCTGTCTCTGTCTCTATCTCTGTATTATTTTCTTTCATTCTCTCTCTCTCTCTCTCTCTCTCTCTCTCTCTCTTTCTCTCTCTCTGTCTCTGTCTCTCTCTGTCTCTGTCTCTCTCTCTCTCTCTCTCTCTCTCTCTCTCTCTCTCTCTCTCTCTCTCTCTCTCTCTTTCTCTCTCCCTCTCTCTCCCTCTTTCCCTCTTTTTCTCTCGCTTGGTTCTATTATTCTGACCACTTCTCAGCTTCTTTTGATAAAACTTCATCCATGTTATACTCACTATTAACTGCAAATATCCCTCAAGGCTTTCCCATGGGTCCTCTTTGTACTCTGTACAGATCTGGTGGTCTCATTAGATTTAGCAGAATCAATTATTATTTCAATGCAGATGTTTCCCAGAGAAATATAGACATCCCTAAGATTTTCCCATAGGCATTTCAAATGCCTACCTGTCCAAAGTAAAACTCATTGATTTACCCTTTCCAATCTTTTCTTATTTCCAAATTTCCTGTTTCTTCTAATGCCATGACTTTTCTCTCCAGGGATCAAGTTTATGTTCTTGATTCTCACTCTTATCCCCAAAGTTAACATATTTTGATGTTCCTATCTTCATAATATCTTAAATATGTCCTATTCAGTCTACCCACAAACCTTGTAATAGGACTTTAATATGTCTCACTTTGACTATTTAATTTTATCTACCTACTTTAAGTCTTTATTCCAACATATTCTACAAACATTTGGCAAAATATTTTTCCTAAAGAAGAGGTCTTACTACTTACCTTCATACTCAAGAAATTCCAGTACCTCTTATTACCCTCATCATCTAATAAAATTATTTTATTTAGAAATTAGGGTTTTTTCTATTCCTTCTTGATTCGATCTATTTTTTCAGGTCTTCTTACAATTTATCCTTCTCCATGCACTGTAGACATAAAAATTTCCTTGCTATTGCTCATCCATGACACTCCATCTCTATGTCATTGCACTGGAATGTTCTCCCTAATCTCTTCTCCCATTTCGTTTCATGGTTTCCTTCAAGGCTGAGCCCAAATGTTACCTTCTGTTAGAGACCTTTCCTGATCATGTTCCCTTGAGCCTTACTCTTTAAGGATGCCTCCCTTCTCCTCTGTATGTATCTTCTATGTACAAATGTATTATGGACAATGACTTGTTTTCAATTAAATTTGTATTGTCAATACTTAGTGTAGTTCTTGTTACACATTAAATACTTGTTGATTGTTTGATTGATAATCACATTATTTCATAACACAGAGACAAAAGAGACTTTCACTATCTTACCAGAGGAAACATTTTTTATTTACTTGTTTATTTCTAACAAAAGCCATTTTTGGAAATTGCACGGTAAAAGTTTAATTATTAATGAATGTAATAAAAATATTTATAAGAAAACAACCATTAAGTAAATGAACAAACACTCCAATGAATTAGCATTTAATTACCAGACATTGCAAGAGGTTTCTGAATAGGGTCTTATGTGTTAGAAAGCAGATTGGGAATGAGAGACAGCCAGAGTTTGGAACCACAGAGTTTTAGAATAAAACTTTGGAGTTCACATAGCCCAGTACCTCCGTTATATAGATGAGAAAATGCAGAGAAGAAAAATGGCTTGTTCAAGGTCATACAGTTAGTAAATATCAGAGATATGATTCAAATCTGTTTTCTGACACAGAATCCAGGTGTTTAATTACTTCATTGTGTAATTACATCACTTAATTGTGCAAGGCAAAGAGTGAAATCTCCAAGGCTTCACCATGTACTCTTAGGGAAGACTTTTCACAAGTAAAAAGAAATATGGCCATCCTTCATTAATTCCCAGTCAAATAAATTCCGACTACATGGTGTCATGGTAGTTGCCAAAATTGAGTTCCCCCCAAAATTTTTCCCTTTCCTTGAGTTCAACTCAATTACAATAGAGTACAGCCTTTTGAGGGGAACATCCCTTTATACTGTAAGCTCTGAGGGCTTTAAATAGGGATTTCATATCTCAAGTTTCAGTTTTTTTTTCCTCTTCTTTATTCTTTGCCTGATTTTTGCATCCATCTCAATGTCTGGGCTTCAATATTACCTTTCCTAAAACAAAAGCCTCAGACTAGATCTGATCTCCAAAGTTCCAAGATTCATTTTAGCTCTAATTTTTTGTATACAAAGCTTTCTTCCATGTATAAACTTTCATACATTTTGAGAATTTTATGTATCATCTTATAAAACCTCCCTAGGCCTCAATTTTATCTGTAAAATTAAAGATTGGGACTAAATGATCTCTAGGTCCTTTCTAGCTCTACATTTATGAATTCATGAAACTCCATAAGCAAGTTTAAAATACTACTTATTTTTGATATCTTTATACTATTTTTCATCATGTTCATTTTAGATACTCCCTTTTAAACCAAAGGACAAATATGGCTTACAAAACGGGGACACAGTGTTATTAGTCCTGTCAAATACTATAAAGCAGATACCTTGTGTGTTCAGCTCTGTTCCCATTGAAGGACCTTGAGAGTTTTAGAAGATATGTGATGGTCCTTGATCAAGAACATTAAGACGCTAAATGACACTGACATGGTCCATAAATCACTCAATGATGGAGACCCAAGCAGAAGGACAGTGTGAACAGGACACTTCAGGAATGACACAGTTTAAGCTCTCATTCGCGCATTTCAGTCCAAACATGGTAGCGTGTGTCAAGCAGGATGGATGTTCTCTGTCCCACTGGCAGACTGATGGGGGGAGGAAGAGATGGGGATGAGGTAATTCTTCCCCAAACTACCAGAGTTTGGGTCACCTGGGCTTAGGAACTGGGTACACTAACCATTCCTATGTCAGTTTCGCCTTGTAGATAGAGATAAAAGTGCAATTCTAACTCCCCAATCTTGTTGCCGAGTTCAAATTGATCTAATCGAGTTTCTCAGTGTTCAGGGATATCTCTCTTTCTTTCTCTTTCCCTCTGTTCCTCCTCCATTTTCCTCTCTTTTTCTTCTTCTCCCTCCTTTTTTCCCCTTTTCCCTGTCCTCTCCCTCCCTTCCTCCCCTTTTCTCTGTCTCTCCCTCTCCACTTTGTTGCCCTTCTCTGCTCTATCTTTCTCTCATGTCCTTTCCTCTCTTCTCTCTTCCTTTTCTCTCCCCTCCCTTCCCATATGTTCTCATACTCTCTCTCCCCTGCCTCTCTTGTTGACCCTTGGTGAGTAAAAAAAAAAGTCCTATATTTGATTGTGATTAAATCATTCAGAAACCCATAATTGAGTCCTGATCAGATTGAGTGGGGGGGGGGAGGGAGGAAATGTTAATAATGAAATTATCTAATGTAGCTCAGAGATGCCCTTTACATTTTGTCATTTCAAATAAATATACATTTAATTCTGCCCTCATGGGATATCTGTGCCTATAATTAGGGATATACTGCTACTGTGGAAGAGAATCATAACATTAAGGAGATGATACCATAACATGCAAATGAATTGAATTTAAGGAAGGGAGAGCTGTGCAAGTTCACCTGCTTCATTCTCCTCTCCAGAGCCATCTAGAACAGTGGCCAGATATTGATCTGGATGACTAAGGTTGGTTTGGATTCAAGCTAAGGTCATATTTTAGTTTGACTGAAGTCACAGCCATTTAGTGATAATATCTATTGCAATAGAGATAAAAGATCTCTACTTTTACCTATTTTTTTTTTTAATCCACATGAATAAATAAATAAATATGGGAGGGAAGGCTTTTTTGATTTCTGGGTGAAGCACAAATGACTGCTATTTATATTCAATCTGATCCAATCAGGACTTAAACAATGAACAAACAGGGCTTGGCCTAGTACCTATTGGCCAATCAATGAAAAACAGAGTGTTTTTGATTTAAGGTATGATCTTTAAGAAAAAAATCTAATCAATAAAGTTCAAACTATCTTGTAAAGGTTCAAATGTACTGCTAAATGTTTAATAACCAGCTCTCTGGAAATGTTCACACAACATTCTGTTAAGTTGAACAGATTATAAATATTTTCACCATCACCTTAATTCTAAACACCTACAAAACAGTAAGTCAAGCTCTGATTTCTAATATTTGGCAACTTCTGAAAAAAAATGCTCACAGTGAAAATTCAACAGTTGGCTTTTATGAGGTAAATGGTCGTTCTGAGATTCAAATAAATATAATAAAAAGATTTTGTAAATCACAAATTAATATATAGCTGTTACAAATATAATTTTATTTGTGTTTAATTTTTCTTTCATTTTTTTTTACTTTTCTGTCACTTCCTGCTTCATTAACTTATGTCTTCCCTTCCAATATATTCTCTCTTCTCCCCCCCCCCCAAAAAAATGTCTCCCTTCTGGAACTGAGAAGTAACAATCAGATAAAATCATCTAATATCTACCAGATATTACAGTATATACTTCATTCTGTACTTAGAATCCTTTACCTCCTTGTCAGGAGGAAGAAGGTTTGTTTTTATCATCTGTTTTATTGGAGTTTACTAATCAGTTAAATGATCTTAGTTCTGATTTCTTGTAGGACTTTTTTTTCCTTTAGATTTTCACTATCTTCAACAATTTAAACAAATCTTCTCAAGTGTCTAAAAATTCTCATATTTGCTACTCTTTACTTCAATAATGTCCAGCTAAATATATATATATATATATATATATATATATATATATATATATTATATTATTGTATAACCATATTGATTGTCATATTTACTTCAAAAAATTGTGCTTTGGAAATTTTTGTCTCTGATACTGATCTTCTTGCCCAGTAGGGTATAAACAATTGATTTGCTTTCCTAGGATAGTTCCAATTTATTTTTGGAAATAGTTGCATCAGTTCCCATTTCTATTATAACATATTACCTATTGTGTCTGTCTTTCCACAGTCCCCCCAACAATGTCTTTTTTGAGCTATTATCATCTTTGTGAGTGTTCTATCCATGAAATGAATCCTCAGATTTGTTTTCATCGACATACTCCACATGACATCTTCTCCAAACATTTTATTTATTTTTGTAGCTTGTTACAGTATTTCATGAAACTACCAAAAATATATGTAGCTAAAGGCTCAGAATAAAAAAAAAAGAGATGTACCTAAAACTACATAGCCAATAAGGGGCAGAGCAAGGAATTGATTCTATGTGTCTAGATTCCATACTCTCTATTCTACTCATGAATAATTCTATCCTCTCTCTAGATCTTCTGACTCTTGCTTTAACTATCACCCCCCCAAAAAATGTTTCATTCTTCTTTAAAAAAATGTAACTAATGTTGGGCATATAGGATTCCATTCACTTTTTCAATGTATTCTAGTATTGTGTTTATTTTTTTCAATTTCAAGCCAACATCATTCACTTGTGATCTACTTAAACCCTTGGGGCTATTTCTTGTCATGTAACACATAAATGGTTATGTTATGGTGCATTTTGAACTTTGTACCCATGATGGAAGAAAGAGAAGGAAAAGAAAAGGAAGGAGCAGAAGCAAGCGGAGCCCTTTTCAAATACTTAATTTTATCCTTACAATAATCCCAGGACATAGATCCTAATTTTTTTAAATTATTTTTTTAACAAAATGAGGAAAATGAGCCAAAGAGAGTGTAATCTCCCCACGCTCACACCACTGGTTCTTTCTCAGGCAAAATTTCAATTCAGGTTTTCCTTTCTCAAGGCCCTGAGATCTATACACTGAAATATCTAGTTGGTAGAAAGAACTCTGGATTTGACATCACTTTAAGTTTTAGCTAAACTTTGTGACCTTATGCAAAACATGTCTGACCTCCCACATTTTTCATTTATAAAAAGGTAAAAAATCATATTTGCATAACTTAGTTTATATAATTCTTGTGACAATCAACTGATATAAACTATGTATACTGCTTTGAAAACCACAATATTCTATACACATGGGTTATTTGTGTGTTTACTCTTCATGAACCATTCTACAATTTCACTTATTAAACCTAACTTTTGTTGTTGTTCATTGTTTTTTGTAAATATTTAATTAGTCAATTAATTTGAAATTTAAAATGTTTTGTTGTTGCATTTTCTTATCTGGTACTACAATAGAAGTCCTCATCATTTCCTGCTTAAAATGTTATCTTATTTTTCAGTATCAGGAGCAAGCATCATTAGAATTGAGATGAGTTAGATACTTGCTGAGGGCTAAAGTCACCCCAAGGGAAAGAGACACTTATGATCTGGCATATGTTGAGTATTTTTTTCCTTTGCTGTTTGATGGTTGGGGATTGTAAGGTATAATTCACAATTAATTGTGCCCAATAGTTAAATTATAATTCAAAGGATAGCAATGATACACAGGATTCACAGTTTATACTACTGCTGGCGTGGCAGCAAGGCAGAGAAAGACTGAGTTTCACCACTCTGGACAGTAAGGATGGTTTATTTATTTATTTTTTTCATGTTTTGCTTTTTTTTTTTTTTTTTTTTTTCATCCTTGGCTTTTCATAAGCAACTTAGAATTAAAAAAACATAGCATGTCAGAATTGGGAAGTACATTGGAAGACAACGTTACAGCTAAATGGTATTTTTGATTAAAGGTTAAGAGAGTAGGAAGTGAACTTTCAGCACAGAATGTTGGATCTAGAAAATAAATTTATTTTTATTTTTATTTATTTTTATTTTTTAAATTAATTTTATAATTATACATTTTTGACAGTATATATGCATACGTAATTTTTATAACATTATCCCTTGTATTCATTTTTCCATATTTTCCCCTCCCTTCCTCTACTCCCTCCCCTAGATGACAGGCAATCTCATACATTTTACATGTGTTACAGTATAACCTAGATACAATATATGTGTGTAAATCCAATTTTCTTGTTGCACATTAAGAATTGGATTTTGAAGGTATATGTAACCTGGGTAGATAGACAGTAGTGTTGTTTTTTTTTTTTTTTTTTTTTTTAATTTTTATTTTATTTTATAATTATAACATTTTTTTGACAGTATATATGCATGGGTAATTTTTTTTAAATTTTTTATTATATATATATTTTTTATAATATTATCCCTTGTATTCATTTTTCCAATTTACCCCCCCTCCCTCTATTCCCTCCCCCCGACGACAGGCAATCCATACATTTTACATGTGTTATAATATAGTCTAGGTACAATACATGTGTGTGAATATCATTTTCTTGTTGCACAATAAATATTAGAATCCGAAGGTACATGCAACCTGGGCAGACAGATATTAGTGCTAACAATTTACATTCACTTCCCAGTGTTTCTTTTCTGGGTGTAGCTACCTCTGTCCATCATTGATCAACTGGAAGTGAGTTGGATCTTCTTTATGTTGAAGATTTCCACTTCCATCAGAATACATCCTCATACAGTATTGTTGTTGAAGTGTACAGTGATCTTCTGGTTCTGCTCATTTCACTCAGCATCAGTTGATTTAAGTCTCTCCAGGCCTCTCTGTATTCCTCCTGCTGGTAATTTCTTACAGAGCAATAATATTCCATAACCTTCATATACCACAATTTACCCAACCATTCTACAACCGATGGACATCCATTCATCTTCCAGTTTCTAGCTACAACAAAAAGAGCTGCCACAAACATTTTGGCACATATATGTCTCTTTCCGCTCTTTAGTATTTCTTTGGGATATAATCCTAGTAGTAGCGCTGCTGGGTCAAAGGATATGCACAGTATGATAACTTTTTGGGCATAATTCCAGATTGCTCTCCAGAATGGCTGGATTCTTTCGCAACTCCACCAGCAATGTACTAGTGTCCCAGTTTCCCCACATCCCCTCCAACATTCATCATTATTTGTTCCTGTCATCTTAGCCAATCTGACAGGTGTGTAGTGGTATCTCAGAGTGGTCTTAATTTGCATTTCTCTGATCAGTAGTGATTTGGAACACTCTTTCAGGTGAGTGGATATAGTTTCAATTTCTTCCTCTGAGAATTGTCTGTTCATATCCTTTGACCATTTATCAATTGGAGAATGGTTCGGTTTCTTATAAATTAGGGTCAGTTCTCTATATATTTTGGAAATGAGACCTTTGTCAGAACCTTTGTTTTTAAAAATATTTTCCCAATTTGTTACTTCCCTTCTAATCTTGTTTGCATTAGTATTATTTGTACAGAAACTTTTTAGTTTCATGTAATCAAAATCTTCTATTTTGTGATCAATAATGATCTCTAGTTCTCCTCTGGTCTCCTTCCTCCTCCACAAGTCTGAGAGGTAGATTATCCTCTGTTCCTCTAATCTATTTATTATCTCCCTCTTTATGCCTAAATCATGGACCCATTTTGATCTTATCTTGGTATATGGTGTTAAGTGTGGATCCATATCTAATTTCTGCCATACTAATTTCCAGTTTTCCCAACAGTTTTTTCCGAATAATGAATTTTTATCCCTAATGTTGGTATCTTTGGGTTTGTCAAAGATTAGGTTGCTATATATGTATCCTTTTTTGTCCTTTGTATCTAATCTGTTCCACTGATCTACCGGTCTATTTCTTAGCCAATACCAAATGGTTTTGGTGACTGCTGCTATATAATATAGCTTTAGATCAGGTACACCTAGACCACCTTCCTCTGAGTTTTTTTTCATTAGTTCCCTTGCAATTCTCGACCTTTTATTCTTCCATATGAATTTTGTTGTTATTTTTTCTAGGTCATTGAAATAGTTTCTTGGGAGTCTGATTGGTATAGCACTAAATAAATAGATTAGTTTGGGGAGTATTGTCATCTTTATTATATTTGCTCGGCCTATCCAAGAGCACTGAATGCCTTTCCAATTATTTAAATCTGATTTTATTTTTGTGGCAAGTGTTTTGTAATTTTTCTCATATAATTCCTGACTTTTCTTTGGTAGATGGATTCCCAAATATTTTATACTCTCAACATTTGTTTGGAATGGAATTTCTCTTTGTATCTCTTGCTGTTGCATTTTGTTAGTGATATATAAAAATGCCGAGGATTTATGTGGATTTATTTTGTATCCTGCCACTTTGCTGAAATTTTGAATTATTTCTAGTAGCTTTTTAGCAGAGTCTTTGGGGTTCTCTAAGTATACCTTCATGTCATCTGCAAAAAGTGATAGTTTGATTTCCTCATTTCCTACTCTAATTCCTTGAATCTCTTTCTCGGCTCTTATTGCCGAGGCTAGCCTTTCTAGTACTATATTGAATAGTAATGGTGATAGTGGGCAGCCTTGTTTCACTCCTGATCTTACTGGGAAAGGTTGCAGTTTATTTCTATTGCATATTATGCTTACTGAAGGTCTTAAATATATGCTCCTGATTATTCTAAGGAATAATCCATTTATTCCTATACTCTCAAGAGTTTTTAGTAGGAATGCATGTTGGATTTTGTCAAATGCTTTTTCTGCATCTATTGAGATGATCTTATGGTTCTGATTAATTTGATTATTAATATGGTCAATTATATTAATAGTTTTCCTAATATTAAACCAGCCCTGCATTCCTGGAATAAATCCTACTTGATCATAGTGTATTATCCTGAAGATGATTTTCTGAAGTCTTTTTGCTAATATCTTATTTAAGATTTTAGCATCAATATTCATTAAGGAGATTGGTCTATAATTTTCTTTCTCAGTTTTCGATCTACCTGGTTTAGGTATCAGTACCATGTCTGTGTCATAAAAGGAGTTTGGTAGGACTCCTTCATCCCCTATTTTGTCAAATAATTTATATAACATTGGGGCTAATTGTTCTTTAAATGTTTGGTAGAATTCACATGTGAATCCATCTGGCCCTGGGGATTTTTTCCTGGGGAGTTGATTAATAGCTTGTTCTATTTCTTTTTCTGAAATGGGACTATTTAAGCAATTTATCTCCTCCTCTGTTAATCTAGGGAGCCTATATTTTTGGAGGAAGTCATCCATTTCACTTAAGTTATCAAATTTATTGGCATAAAGTTGGGCAAAGTAACTCCTTATTATTTCTCTAATTTCCTCTTCATTGGTGGAAAGATCCCCCTTTTCATTTGTAAGACTATCAATTTGATTTTCCTCTTTCTTTTTTTTGATCAAATTTACCAAAGGTTTATCTATTTTATTGGCTTTTTTCATAAAACCAACTCTTGGTTTTATTTATTAATTCAATATTTTTTTTTACTTTCAATATTATTGATTTCTCCTTTTAATTTTTGTATTTCGAGTTTAATTTTTGGTTGGGGGTTTATAATTTGGTCTTTTTCTAGCCTTTTAAGTTGTAAGCCCAATTCGTTAATCTTCTCTTTCTCTATTTTCTTCAAATAAGCCTCTAAAGATATAAAATTTCCCCTTATTACTGCTTTAGCTGCATCCCAAAGATTTTGATATGATGTCTCATCATTGTCATTATCTTGGGTGAAATTGTTAATTGTTTCTTTAATTTGCTCTTTCACCCAGTCATTCTTTAAAATGAGATTATTCAGTTTCCTATTACTTTTTGGTCTATTTACCCCTAACTTTTTACTGAATGTAGCTTTTATTGCATTGTGATCTGAGAAGAAGGCATTTATTATTTCTGCCTTCCTACATTTAATTTTGAGATATTTATGTCCTAATATATGGTAAATTTTTGTATAGGATCCATGAACTGCTGAGAAGAAAGTATATTCCTTTCTATTGCCATTCAGTTTTCTCCAAAGGTCTATCATACCTAGTTTTTCTAATGTTCTATTTACTTTTTTAATTTCTTTCTTGTTTGTTTTGTGGTTTGATTTGTCTAAATCTGAGAGTGCAAGGTTGAGATCTCCCACTATTATAGTTTTACTGTCTATTTCTTCTTGCAATTCTCTTAACTTTTCCTTTAGAAAGTTAGATGCTATACCACTTGGTGCATATATGTTTAGTATTGATATGGCTTCCTTATTTATGCTACCTTTCAGCAGGATATAGTTTCCTTCCTTATCTTTTTTAATGAGATCAACTTCTGCTTTTGCTTGATCTGAGATAAGGATAGCTACCCCTGCTTTTTTGGCTTTACCTGAAGCATAATAGGCTCTGTTCCAACCTTTTACCTTTACTCTGTATGTATCTCCCTGCTTTAAGTTTGTTTCCTGTAGACAACATATTGTAGGGTTCTGCTTTTTGATCCAATCTGCTATCCGTCTCCGTTTGATGGGATCGTTCATCCCATTTACATTTACAGTTAAAATTACTAATTCTGTATTTCCTGCCATCGTATTATCCCCAGATTATGCTTTTTTCCCTTGACCCCCCTGATCCCCCTCCCCGATATTTAATTTACAGACCCCCCTTGTGACGCGCAACCTTCCCTCTTTTTTTTTTTGTATCCCTCCCCCCTCCCTCCAAGTCCCTTCACCTATTCTCCTTTTCCTTTTCCCTTTTCCTCTCCCCCCTTTTAATGAGGTGAGAGAAAATTCTCTGAAAAACAAATATGTTAATTATTTACTCTTTGAGCCTTTCCTGATGAGAGTAAGATTCACACAATGATTCTCCCCCTCACTAAGTTCCCTCAGATATGGTGTATTTTCTATGCGTCTTCCTGGGATGTAGTTTCCCTCTTTTTATCATTCCTTCCCCTTTTCCTGAACCGACCTCCTTCCCTTTACTACACCCCCCTTTTTTTCTTTTATATCAGTAAAATCAAATTATCCTTGAGTACTTTTTATATACCCACAACAGAGTTACAGTTCTCAAGGGTTCTGTGTACATTTTTCTGTTTCTATTCAGTCTTGTGGATGTAGATCAAATTTTTTGTTTAAGTCTGGTTTTTTTCTTAGAAACATATAGAATTCCTCTGTTTCATTGAATGACCATCTTCTTCCATGGAAAAAGATGCTAAACTTAGCTGGGTAGTTCATTCTTAGTTGCAGTCCTTGATCTTTTGCCTTACGGAATATCAGGTTCCAGGCCCTTCTATCTTTTAATGTGGAGGCAGCCAGATCTTGGGTGACCCTTATTGTGGCACCTTGGTATTTAATTTTTTTTTTCTAGCTGCTTGCAGGATTTTCTCCTTTGTGTGGTAATTCTGCAGCTTAGCCACTATATTCCGTGGTGTTCTTTTTTTAGGGTCTATTTCAGAAGGAGTTCGATGAATTCTTTCCACATCTACTTTCCCTTCTGTTTCTATTATCTCTGGACAGTTCTCTTTGATAATTTCCTGTAAAATAGAATCTAGGCTCTTTTTTTGGTCATAGTTTTCTGGAAGTCCAATAATCCGCAGATTATCTCTCCTAGATCTATTTTCCAGGTCTATAGATTTTCCCAGTAAGTATTTGACATTGTTCTTCAGCTTCTCATTTTTTTTTTTTTTTTTTGTTTTGTTTGACTGATTCTTGGGTTCTCTGTGAATCATTCATTTCTATTTGTTCCATCCTGACTTTTAAGGAGTTATTTTCTTCTTTCACAGTTTTTAGTTCTGTTTGTAAATGCCCAATTTCGTTTTTAAATGAATTATTCTGCTCTATTGAATTTTTTTCCAATTCCCTAATTTTTTTTTGAGAATTATTTTCTTTTTCCAATTCAGAAATTCTATTTTCTTGAGACTTTTTTATCTTTTCCAATTCAGAAATCCTACTTTCCTGTGTTTTTTTAACCTTTTCTAATTCATAAATTTTGTTTCCCTGCATCTCCTGTGAATTATTTATTTTTTCCAACTCCAATTTCAGGACGTTGTTATTCTCTATCATAGCTTCCCTTTCCTTTCCCCATTTTTCTTCAAACTCCCTTAATTTTTTAAGGGTTTCTTCTAGGAGAGAGTTATGTGATGGGGGGCAGGAATCATTCCCCTTTAGGTTGTTATCTGCTGTCTCTCTGCTGTTAACTTCCTCGCGGTTGGATACCCGCTCTTTCTCTGTGTAGAAGGAATCTATGGTTTTTCTGGCCTTTTTTTCTCATACTTGAAAAATCTTTTGGGGTCTGTCCCTGGGGTAGGAAATTATTTATTTACTTCTTTACCAGCTTCCTCCCAGAGCGGATGGATGCAGCGGCTCCTGAGCCTGAGCTTAGAGAGAGCTCTGGGAGAGAGTTCCCTACCCCCTCCCTGGAAGTGCCTCAGAGGTGATTAGCACTACTGTGCTCGAGGGCATTGAATAGTAAAGACAGCACAAAGCCCAGCCTATGTGTCCGGGTGGGGCGTGGATGTCTGCAGCAGGTGACGTGAAAAGCCCCTGTGCTCAAACTGGAAGTGTCTGCCAGAAACCACAGTCCCTAGTTCAAAGGTTCTGCTTCTCTGGGACTTCCTGGAGCTGAGTTCCACTCCCTCCAGCTAAGCTAGGCAGTGTGTGTTGCCTTGGGCCGTATCCACCCACTTGTCAATCTCTTAACTATTCTCAGGTGGTAGCTGAGGCCACACCCCCTGGTGCCGAGATCTGCTGAGTCACCTCCAGGGTCCGGGGGGAAAATATAATCTGAGTTTTAAAATATTTTGGCTTTCTCTTCTGAACTGCTAAATAATTAGCAGAGAAGAGCTAACAGCCTGTGCCAGATTCCTTTACCTCAGTGGCTTCTCTGATCCCAGAGCCCTTCCCAGTGCAATGGGCGCAGTATGCGAGCACACAGCTGTCTGTGCTGGCCTCTCTTCTTCCTCCTCTGGGGACTGACCTTTTCTGTTGAAACTCCAGATTCTCTTCAGCTGGTAAGTCGTGCTTCCAGTCCTTGTGGTATCTATCAGTCCTGGGCTTATTTTGAGACTTAATTTATCTAATTGGTTGTGAGGGAGTGAGGACGTTCACAGAGTCCTGTGTTTCTTCTCCGCCATCTTGGCTCCGCCCCCCCTGCATGGGTATTTTTTTACAACATTATCCTTTTTATTTACTTCTATTCAGATTTTTTCCTTTCCTCCCCCAACCCACTCCCCCAGATGGCAAGCAGTCTTATATATGTTAAATATATTACAGTATATTCTAGATACAATATATGTGTGTAGAACCGAATTTTTTGTTGCACAGGAAGAATTGGATTCAGAAGGTAAAAATAACAGTTTACATTCATTTCCCAGTGTTCCTTTTCTGGATGTAGCTGGTTCTGTCCATCATTAATCAATTGGAATTGGACTAGCTCTTCTCTATGTTGAAGAAATCCACTTCCATCAGCATACATCCTTGTACAGTATCATTGTTGAAGTGTATAATGTTCTTCTGGTTCTGCTCGTTTCATTCAGGATCAGTTGATGTAAGTCTCTCCAAGCCTCTCTGTATTTCTCCTGTTGGTCATTTCTTATAGAACAATAATATTCCATAACATTCATATACCATAGTTTACCCAACCATTCTCCAATTGATGGACATCCATTCATCTTCCAGCTTCTAGCCACTATGAAAAGGGCTGCCACAAACATTTTGGCACATACAGGTCCCTTTCCCTTCTTTAGTAGTTCCTTGGGGTATAAGCCCAGTAGTAGTATGGCTGGGTCAAAGGGTATGCATATTTTGATAACTTTTTGGGCATAATTCCAGATTGCTCTCCAGAATGGTTGGATTCTTTCATAACTCCACCAACAATGCATCAGTGTCCCAGTTTTCCCACAGCCCCTCCAACATTCATCGTTATTTGTTCCTGTAATCTTAGCCAATCTGACAGGTGTGTAATGATACCTCAGAGTTGTCTTAATTTGCATTTCTCTGATCAATAGTGATTTGGAACACTCTTTCATATGAGTGGAAATAGTTTTAATTTCATCATCTCAAAATTGTCTGTTCATATCCTTTGACCATTTATCAATTGGAGAATGGCTTGATTTCTTATAAATTAGAGTCAATTCTCTGTATATTTTGGAGATGAGGACTTTATCAGAACCTTTAACTGTAAAGATTTTTTCCCAATTTGTTACTTCCCTTCTAATCTTGTTTGCATTACTTTTGTTTGTGCAGAAACTTTTTAATTTGGTGTAATCAAAATGTTCTATTTTGTGATCAATAATGGTCTCCCTTGGACACAAACTCCTTCCTCCTCCACAAGTCTGAGAGGTAAACCATCCCATGTTCCTCCAATTTATTTATGATTTCGTTCTTTATGCCGAAACCTTGGACCCATTTGGATCTAATTTTAGTATGTGGTGTTAAATGTGGGTCCATGCCTAGTTTCTGCCATACTAATTTCCAGTTTTCCCAGCAGTTTTTGTCAAATAATGAATTCTTATCCCCAAATTTGGGATCTTTGGGTTTGTCAAAGATTAGATTGCTATTTTTATTCACTATCTTGTCCTGTGAACCTAACCTATGCCACTGATCTACTAGTCTATTTCTTAGCCAATACCAAATGGTTTTGGTGACTATTGCTTTATAATATAGCTTTAAATCGGGTACACTTAGACCACCTTCCTCTGACTTTTTTTTCATTAGTTCCCTTGCAATTCTCGACCTTTTATTCTTCCATATGAATTTTGTTGTTATTTTTTCTAGGTCATTAAAATAGTTTCTTGGGAGTCTGATTGGTGTAGCACTAAATAAATAGATTAGTTTGGGGAGTATTGTCATCTTTATTATATTCACTCGGCCTATCCAGGAACACTGAATGTCTTTCCAATTATTTAAATGTGACTTTATTTTTGTGGCAAGTGTTTTGTAATTTTGCTCATATAATTCCTGACTCTCCTTTGGTAGATATATTCCAAAATACTTTATACTATCGACTGTTATTTTGAATAGAATTTCTCTTTGTATCTCTTGCTGTTAGTAATGTATAAAAATCCTGAGGATTTATGTGGATTTATTTTGTATCCTGTGACTTTGCTAAAATTCTGAATTATTTCTAATAGCTTTTTTGCAGAGTCTTTGGGTTTCTCTAAGTATACCATCATGTCATCTGTGAAAAGTGACAATATGATTTCTTCATTTCCTTCAAGATTCATTTCTTCAAGATTCCTTGAATCTCTTTCTCGGCTCTTGTTGCTGAGGCTAGAGTTTCTAGTACTATATTGAATAGTAATGGTGATAGTGGACAACCTTGTTTCACTCCTGATCTTACAGGGAAAGGTTCTAGTTTATCACCATTACATATGATTTTTACTGAAGGTTTTAAATATATGCTCCTTCTTATTTTAAGGAATAGTCCATTTATTCCTATACTCTCAAGCGTTTTTAGTAGGAATGGATGTTGGATTTTATCAAATGCTTTTTTTGCATCTATTGAGATGATCATATGGTTTTTATTAATTTGATTATTAATATGGTCAATTATACTAATAGTTTTCCTAATATTAAACCAGCCCTGCATTCCTGGTATAAATCCCACTTGGTCATAGTGTATTATCCTGGGGATGATTTTCTGAAGTCTATTTGCTAATATCTTATTTAAGATTTTAGCATCAATATTCATTAAGGAAATTGGTCTATAGTTTTCTTTCTCAGTTTTCGATCTACCTGGTTTAGGTATCAGTACCATGTCTGTGTCATAGAAGGAATTTGGTAGGACTCCTTCAATCCCTATTTTTTCAAATAGTTTACATAGCATTGGAGTTAGTTGTTCTTTAAATGTTTGGTAGAATTCACCTGTAAATCCATCTGGTCCTGGGGACTTTTTCTTAGGAAGTTGGTTAATAGATTGGTCTATTTTTTTTTCTGAGATGGGACTATTTAGACTACTTACTTCTTCCTCTGTTAATCTGGGCAAGCTATATTTTTGAAGGTATTCTTCCATTTCATTTAAGTTATCGAATTTATCGGCATAAAGTTGAGCAAAGTAGCTCCTAACTATTGTTCTAATTTTCTCTTCATTAGTGGTGAGTTCACCCTTTTCATTTTCAAGACTATCAGTTTGCTTTTTCTCTTTCCTTTTTTTAATCAGGTTTACTAAGGGTTTGTCTATTTTCTTGTTTTTTTCATAAAACCAACTCTTAGTTTTATTAATTAATTCAATAGTTTTTTTTTTACTTTCAATTTTATTAATCTCACCTTTTATTTTTTGAATTTCAAGTTTTGTGTTTGTCTGGGGGTTTTTAATTTGTTCCTTTTCTAGCAATTTTAGTTGTAAGCCCAATTCATTGGCCCTCTCTTTCTGTATTTTATGCAAGTAGGCCTGTAGAGATATAAAACTTCCCCTTATTACTGCTTTGGCTGTATCCCACACATTTTGGTATGATGTCTCATTATTGTCATTTTCTTGGGTGAAGTTATTAATTATGTCTATGATTTGCTGTTTTACCCAATCATTCTTTAGTACAAGATTATTTAGTTTCCAATTATTTTTTGGTCTATTTTCCCCTGGCTTTTTATTAAATATTATTTTGATTGCATTATGGTCTGAAAAGGATGCATTTACTATTTCTGCCTCACTGCATTTGATTTTGAGGTTTTTATGTCCTAATATAAGATCCATTTTTGTATAGGTTCCATGAACTGATGAGAAGAAAGTATATTCCTTTCTGTCTCCATTTAGCTTTCGCCAAAGATCTATCATACCAAACTTTTCTAGTATTCTATTTACCTCTTTGACTTCTTTCTTATTTGTTTTGTGGTTTGATTTATCTAATTCTGAGAGTGCAAGGTTGAGATCTCCCACTATTATAGTTTTGCTATCTATTTCCTCTTGCAGCTCTATTAATTTCTCTTTTAAGAATTTAGATGCTGCACCACTTGGTGCATATATTTTTAATATTGATACTGCTTCATTATTGATGCTGCCCTTTAGCAGGATATAATGCCCTTCCTTATCTCTTTTAATTAGATCAATTTTTGTTTTTGCTTGATCTGAGATGAGGATGGCTACTCCTGCTTTTTTGGTTTTGCCTGAAGCATAATAGATTCTGCTTCACCCTTTTACTTTTAGTTTGAATGTCTCACCCTGTTTCAGGTGTGTTTCCTGTAAACAACATATAGTAGGATTCTGACTTTTAATCCAGTCTGCTAACTGCTTCCTCTTTATGAGGCAGTTTGCCCCATTCACATTTATGGTTAGAAGGACTAATTCTATATTGCTTGCCATCCTATTACCCCCTGCTTATGCTTTTCCCCTTTCCTTCCCTTTTACCCTCCTATCCAGTATTAAACTGGTGAACACCACTTGCTTTTCACAGCCCTCCCTCTTTAGGATCCCTCCCCCACCTTAAAGATCCTCCCCTTATTTTACCCCTTTTCCTCGAAATTACTGTATTCCCTTCCCCTTAGCTTACTCCTTCCCTTTCACTTTTCAATGAAGTGGAAGAAGTTTCACCATAAATCGAATATGTCTATTGATACACACTATGTTCCTCTCCCTCCTTTCTTTCTTTCAGTTATAATAGGTTACCTTTACCTCTTCATGAGATGTAGTACCACCACTTTACACTTTTTTATGATATAATCTCCTTTCCACCTCTAGTTTCTAAGACAAATTGTACATATGTTCTTTACATATTTTTTTTGACAGAAGTATAGTTCTCAAGATTTCTTTTTACCTTTTTAGAAATCTCTTGAATTCTGTATTTGAAGATCAAACCTTTTATGTAGGTCTGGTTTTTTCATCAAAAATAGATGGAATTCATTTATTTCGTTAAATGTCCATCTTCTTCCCTGGAAAACAATGCTCATTCTTGCTGGGTAAGTTATTCTTGGCTGCATACCAAGTTCCTTAGCCTTTCGGAATATCATGTTCCAGGCCCTGCATTCTTTTAATGTGGACGCTGCTAGATCCTGGGTTATCCTTATCGAGGATCCTCCATATCTGAATTTCTTTTTTCTAGCAGCTTCCAATATCTTTTCCTTTGTCTGATGGTTCTTGAACTTGGCCACTATATTTCTTGGCGTTTTGATTTTAGGGTCCCTTTCAGTAGGTGATCGATTAATTTTTTCAATGTCTATTTTACCCTCTGTTTCCAGAATGTCTGGGCAGTTCTCTTTGATAATTTCCTCAAAAATGGTGTCCAAGCTCTTTTTTTCCTCCCATTTTTCAGGGAGTCCGATTATTCTCAAATTGTCTCTCCTGGATCTGTTTTCCAGGTCTGTTGTCTTTCTGGTAAGGTACTTGACATTCTTTTTAATTGTTTCATTTCTCTGGTTTTGCTTAACTACCTCTTGGTTTCTCCTTGAGTCATTCATTTCTACTTGTTCCAGTCTAATTTTCAATGATGTATTTTCTTCACTCACTTTTTTATATCTCTTTGTAATTGTCCAATTGAGTTTTTATCTTCTATGGAATTTTTTTCCATTTTATCCATTTTATTTTTTAGAGAGCTGATTTCTTTTTCCAGCTCACTAATCCTGTTTTCCTTGGAGTTGTTTACCTTTTCCAGCTCACTAATCCTGTTTTCTTTAGAGTTGTTTACCTTTTCCAGCTCACTAATCTTGTTTCTCAATGATTTGATTTCTTTATCCACTCTGTCTTTGAATGCATGGGATGACTTCTCCAGGCTCTCTTGCCAAGCTTCCCTTTCCTTTTCCCATTTCTCTTCCAGCTCTCTTGTGAGAGCCTTTTTGATTTCCTCTATGAGGTTCTTTTTTATTGAGGAGCAGCTTATATCCCTCCCAGGGGATACATCTGGGGACAGTCTGTTCCTAGTCTCCTCAGCATTTGAAGTCTGCTCCCTCTCCACACAGAAGCTGTCAATGGTTAGAGCCCTTTTGAATTTTTTGTTCATTTTGTCAGAGTAGGAATCAAAGAAAACAAACTGACAAGAGAAACAATTGGTCTGTTTTGCGGGGGATGGGGCTGGATGGTATTAATGGGCTTCATCTACAGCCTGGGGGTAGGGCAGCAGAGAGCCACTAACAGAACAGCAATGACTGTACTGAGTCTGCGCTCTGAGGCTCCAAGAATGGAGTCAGTCCAGGTGGGGGTTGGGGGTGGCCGGGCTCTGAGAGACCCTGGCTTTCTGGTGTTTTAATCTTCACCTACGGTGTTTACACCCTCTCCGCAGCTCCTGGCTTGCTGCCAAGACGGAGCATCCACACTGGGGCAAAAGCCGTTTCACAGAAACGGCAGCGATCATACCCCTCCCCCTCTGGTCTGAGCTGTGTGAGCTGCCTGTCTTGCTCTGGTTGCCTGCCCTCAGTCTGTGCCCTGTCTAATTGACCCTCCCCCGAGCAAACACAGACCTTTTTTTGGCGACTTTCAAGGATGTCTTCTCTTGGTGATTATTTGTGGATTTCTTTCTGGGTCAAGCATTAAGTCAGAGGCTTGTCATGAAGTAAGTTCTGAGAGAAACTGAGGAGCTCAAGCAGCTGTCTGCCTCCATGCCACCATCTTGGCCGGAAGTCTAGACAGTAGTGTTAATATTTTACATTCAATTCCCAGTGTTCCTTCTCTAGGTGTAGTTGTTTCTGTCCATCATTGATCAGCTGGAAATGAGTTGGATCTTCTTTATGTTGAAGATTTCCACTTCCATCAGAATACATCCTCATACAATATTGTTGTTGAAGTGTATAGTGATCTTCTGGTTCTGCTCATTTCACTCAGCATCAGTCTCTCCAAGCCTCTCTGTATTCCTCCTGCTGGTCATTCCTTACAGAGCAATAATTTTCCATAGCCTTCATATACCATAATTTACCCAACCATTCTCCAATTGATGGAGGTTCATCTTCCAGTTTCTAGCCACTATGAAAAGTAGAAAATAAATTTAAACCAAAAGAAAAACTTAATTATTGTTTAATCCAATATTTTCATTTAACATACAACACTTAGGAAAATGACAGGAAAAGCCTACTCTTGGACTTCAGGAAATTCACAATTAGGATTGATTTCAGGAGATTCACAAGTCAGAAGCCCACAAGCCCAATCTTTCCAAGGCGGAGTCTAATTCCTTCCAACTTCCACCTTTGTGCTGGCTGGAGACATTGGGAAGATGAGAGGCTGAAGATGGCAGATTCAAAGGACTAGTGGCAAGAGCTCTCAGAACCAAGAAGAGAGATAGGCCTCTAAGAAAAGTAATCAGGCTATTTTGAAGGAGACAATAAAAAATTTGGACTTTAATTTCTGGCTGAATTCAGGGTAATAATTGAACTGAACTGAAGCTAAGGCTGCCTCCAGAAGCCCCCCAAGAAACCTGTTCTCAGAGAACATTATACTCTAGAAAAGAGAACAATACATCCCAGGATTCTGATAAAGGCTTCATTCTTAAACATATATATATATATATATATATATATATATATATATATATATATATATATATGAGAGAGAGAGAGAGAGAGAGAGAGAGAGAGAGAGAGAGAGAGAGAGAGAGAGAGAAAGGAGAGAATTAACTCAGTTTATAAGAATGCAAGATATTCTCCAATTGATAAATGGTCAAAGGGTATGAACTCACAATTTTCAGATGAAGAAATTAAAACCATTTCTAGTTATATAAAAATATACAAAATCAGTACTGATCAGAGCAATTCAAATGAAGACAACTCTGAGGTACCATTTCACATCTTTCAGATTGACTAAGATAAGAAAAAGATAATGATCAATATAGGAAGTCATGTGAGAAAATTGGGATACTAATACATTGTTAGTGGAGTTGTGAATTGATCCAACCATTCTGGAGAGTAATTTGGAACTATGTCCAGAGGGCAAATTGTACATACACTTTGATCCAATTGTATCTCTGGTGAGTCTGTATTCCAAAGAGATCCTAAAAAAGAGAAAAAGATGTACATGTGCAAAAATGTTTGTAGCAGCTCTTTTTGTAGTGGCAAGGAATTGGAAATTGAGTGGATACCCATTATCTGGGGAATGACTGAATAAGTTATGGTATATGAATTGTATTAATATTATTAATGGTGATGATTAATTATATTGTAATTGTAATTTACAACTATATTGTAATTGCAAATAATGATATTATGTGAATATTATTGTTCTATTAGAAATGACCAACAGGATGATTTCAGAAAGGCTTAGGAGACTTACATGAACTGATGCTGAGTGAAATGAGCAGAACCAAAAGAACATCATACACAGTGGCAACAAGATTGTGTGATCAGCTCTGATGGATGCAGTTGTTTTCAGCAATGAAGTGATTTAGGACAGTTCCAATAATCTTGTGATGGAGAGACCTATCTGCATCTAGAAAGAGGGTTGTGGGGACTGAGTGTGGATCACAACTTAGTATTTTCACCTTTTATGTTGTTGTTCACTTGTTTCTGTTTTCTTTCTCTTTTTTTAAACTTTGAACTGATTTTTTGTGCAGCATGATAAATGTGGAAATATGTATAGAAGAATTGTACATATTTAATATACATTGGATTATGTCTTGTCTTAGGGAAGGAGTTCAGGAGAGGAAGGGAGAAAAATTTGGAATGCAAAGCTTTGCAAGGGTGAATACTGAAAACTGTCTTTGTATATAATTTTGAAAATAAAAAGCTATTATTAAAAAAAATGCTTGTTCATTTAACTTGATTAAATAGATATGGGAATTTAAGCCCAGACATATAAGATACTTTGCCCAAGGTTAAACAATGAGCCAGTGGCATAGTCTTTAAAAATTTGTTCCTTTTAATTAAAAGCACCAACATCTTTTTGTCTCTTAGTCTCTTCCTTAAATTTAGGAGTTTCACTGGAGACTTCCTGGTGTAGAAAATTTTCTCCACACTAGTCAGATCAAAATCTAAGAATGGTTATGATCCTAGGAATGATATTGTAGAGGGCAGGGGAAAATAAGGAGTAATTACAATGAAGTCCAATTATCTAATCCTTGCCTCATTTCCCTTTGCCCAATTGTGAAGTTAAAAAAAAAAACAAAACTGGGATTTGAAAAGATTGGACAGGGCTGGGCTCTGAAGTGGTTGATAGGCTTGTGGCTGACATCATTTATGCTGTCTACAGATTGCAAAGAGGAGAAGAGCTCACTCAGCAGTTTCAGTGAAACCACTAACACAGCAAGAAAGGCAGGACAGCGCATTGCTCGAATAGAAATGCCTCTTAGAAACAAGATCTATATGAGCTCCAATAGCCCTCTTGTTATTAGGTTGCAAAAGAGCATGCACTTTGGCACTTGACTTCCTTAAATTGAAGCAGAACCCCTATGATGCACCCATAATGGAAGGGATTAAGCAGTAATGTTTTGGAACTAAGGGAAAGAACTTTTGGAAAGATATCAATTTCTACACAAAGAGTCTGCAATTCTGTCCAACAAAGTACATCCAACTTCCCATGTAATGATTGTTTTGTGTATGGAATTAAACTAGCAGCCATGCTAACTCAGAAGGATAAGGATAAAGGGGAAGGAAGGTGAGGATGACTCATGTCATTTTTTAACAAGTAGGACAGAGGGGCAAAATTGTAACTTCAGAAGATCATTAGCCTTGAAGTATTAATGACTGGACCCTTACTTGGGTAATCCTTTTGTTCCTAAGCCTGTTTCCTCATTTATAAAATATTAATAATAATCCTTGCATTACCTCTCTCATGTAGATGGTTTATGGGAAACATTTTTATAAAGGGCTATGGAAATATCACAGGGTCTTTTTATTATGGGAAGGCCCTGGCTTTAATAAAAAGAACTGGTTGTCTGTGCACCTCACAATTATTCTGTCACTTCTGTCATAAATTTCCAGCAATGGTTCCAAGTCTCCCCCTCATAGAACAGTAGGATGTAGAAGGTTATGTCAAAGCATGGCACTTGGAATCAGAAGATTTAGCTCCAGTCCCTACTTTTCACCTAGATTATAAATATGGGAGGATTCACTTTATCATTCTGAACCTCACTTTCCTTATTGGCAAAATGTAGATAATTCTCATATTACTTAATTTATTGATTTGAAATCAAGGGCAATGAAGCATATTAACATTTTAAATAAATTTAGGCTATTATTACCATGCAAGTTATCCTTCAACATCTCATAATGATTTGGAGGTGAGCTTGGATTCTCCAAGGTTGCATCAGCTGAATTGAATATCCCAAATATGGCATATCTCATAGCTCTTGAAAAGCAATTAGTGATGGATCCAGAAATAGATTCTGAGCATAGGCTATGTCAGGACAGGAAAACTTAATTGAGAGAGATAAATCTAGACAACTGACCTTCTGCATAATGATTTGTTGTTGTTTTCCTTCTTGGTAATTCGCAAAGACCTTCTACATCACTATCAAGAAGTTTTGATTTTTATTTTTTGGGAGAGAGTACCCAAATTAATGAAATTACAGATATCTTGAAATATTGCAATAATTATGTCATTATAGACATTAAAGTTAAGTAGAATTTACTATTTTCTCAATGCAGTTCAGATGAATTTAGTGAGAGAAAGTTTTTTAGATTCCTACCAGGTATGAGCTAAGTGCTAGAAATTTTAAGACAAAAACAAAAATAAAATATGGAGAAACAAACAATTTCTGCTTTCAGAGAGTTTGCATCCTATTGACAGGTATACACAAAATATATTAAAATTATAATCTCAATTTTGACATTGCCTCCAGTGATAAAAATTGCAATCTCTTCATGCCTTTTCATTCTTTACAAATCTTGTTCATTTATTTCTATAAGTTCATGAGAGAGGATCCAACCAATACTAAAGGGATTCTTTACTTTTTCTTGATCAATGGAGCTTTCACATTTTTGACCCAGTAATGCATAACCCTTATCCCACAACTAGTTCATTTTCTCATTCTAACATGTATTGCCTTGATGAACTTCTTTACTCTTCTTGTTGTTTTGTCTTTTGAATGTCATCATTGTTATACATCGCGGTTTATTCAAATCTACCAAACACCTCTTCATTGTCCTCCACGTGAAATTAATTTTCAATTCTTGGGCAATTGGTATATTTCTACTCTCAGTCTTATTATGGCTAAAAAAGATGGACCTTTGTTTCTGGAAGAAACTTGAAATCTTTAAAAAAGCTTTGAAAGTTCTTAATATTGTTGAGTCAATTTGTTGTTATTGTTGGGTCATTTTTCAGACATGTCCAAATCTTTGTGACTCCATTTGAAGTTTTCTTGACAAAAATACTGGAGCAGTTTGTCATTTTCTTCTCCGGTACATTTCATAGATGAGGAACTGAGGCAAACAGAGTTAAGTGTTTTGCTCAGGATCACATTGCTAGTAAATATCTGAAGCCAGATTTAAACCCAGGAAGACTCATCTTCCTGATTCCAAGACCAGGGCTCTATCCAGATCTATCTAACTGTCCTTACTAAGGCAACTATGAGATATCAAAGATGTGATCAACTGTAAAATTTGATTATAAAAATATTTCCTGCTTATACTATCATGAAGGATTGTGTAGATATATGGGTTGATAATTTTTACAGTTTTTTTAATACATTGAAAAATAAGCCTGTAGATTTTAGTTTGAGATATTTTTTCTGACATTTTCTTTTTAATATTACTAAGGCCTGATTTACACACCCATACATTCACGCACACACACGCACACACACACACACACACACACACACACACACACACGGTTATGTTTCCTTTTTTAAATGCCTTGTAAACTAATTATCAATATGTTTACAATTTTATCAGTTCCATCTACTATTTACATCATGTATATATTATTAATTTTTTCTTATTTTCCTGTCTTTATTCTTATTGGTTACATTTCTACTTTTTATAAAACTTTCTATTGTTTTTATGGTGAAAGCAGTACATTATAAAATCTTTGCAGATCTTTTCCATTTTTCAACTCAGTTATCCTTCCATTTTCATATTCAGTGTGATTTTCTTTCATTGAATATCTTGGCAAATAAGTTTTCCTTAATAGTACAGTGGTCACTCATGAATCTAACTCCATTATTGCTCCACATGGAAGCACTGATTTGATCCATTTTCCTAGGTTGCCCTGCTTGAGGCATACTATACTAGTGATTTCAAGTGGGGTCAAGTGAGCTCCTGATCCTCTTAAGCCCTGCTGTACCTAAGAACTCTATAGTTCATGAAATCAGTGAGCCTCAGGCTTACCAGTAGTAGGAATTACAAATGTACATCACCATCTCCTAAGTTTTCCTTATACTATTTTCTCTCCTGTTTCTCTGTTTTATGATGCAATACTACTCATGATCATCCATCAGATTCATTTGTTTGATTTTGCAAAATTTATATTTTAAATCATTATATTTGACGATCATCTATCTCTGAAAAATAAGTCTGGTGTTTGCTGATTAACATGTTTTTTAGGCTCTTTTAATCTTCATTTTGTGATAATTGATTTATACTGGTTTAACTGTTATAATCTATTTTAATTTCCTTTCAATTGCACAATATATTTTTACTTTTTTTTTTTTTTTTTTTGTCCTAGCTGCTTATACTTTCTGATATCTACTCTGAAAAGTTAGTGCTTTAACTATATCCAGAAAACTGATTCAGGGATAACTCCCACATCAATAAAAAGTTATTTCCTATTTCTTAAAATTTAATCAGTTTTATGACTTATGATTTGATTCAATACTCACTTTGTCCAACACCTATCAATTCTTTTTTTGTTTTGTTTTGTTTTAAGGTGTGAGACTTCTGTGCTACCCATTAGTCTCCGGTTTCTTTCATTTCTGCTTCGTGACCCAGGATTTCTCATATATTTTACACCATACCCATACCTATTTCCACATTGGTATTGAATTGACCAAATGTAAGTGTTCATGTTCATTTAATCTTGAGGGTCTGACCAGAACCTGATACTAAGATCTTTGTAAAATATTATTTCTTTTCACCTTTTGTAATCAGTGTTTGTACAGATGATAAAATGTTTTCATGGTGATCAAAAATAATTACTTATAGTGAGTATTACAATATGAGATATTTCCTAAGAAATGATGTTCCTAATGTATTGAGGTATATGATAAAGTTATCTTTACAAACTGCTCTTTTCATCCTGAATTATATATCTGACTCATGCTTCTATTTATCTGCAACTTCTGGTTTTATTTATAGTAAGAATGTCAAAATTGATAAGAATCACAGTATTTTTTAGATGTTTTATAAGCTTTACTATGACTGTTTAGTGCTTTTAGTATGAGGTTCTTGCCCAATCAAGTAGATAAATTTCTGGAAGAGTCAAACTCTACCAATAATAAAATAATGAAAAAAACAAACAAACAAACAAACACCATGTAATTTTTCTTGAAGCTACAGTAAGTAGATGGAGTGGATAAAAGAGGGGGGGAGATGGAGAGGATTTTGAAAGCCATTTAAAGAATGTGCTGTTTCACTTGCACTTTGAAAGAAATCAGTTTTTCTTTTTTTTTTTTTTTTTTTTAATTTTTTTTTTATTATATATATATATATATATATATATATATATATTTTATAATATTATCCCTTGTATTCATTTTTCCAATTTACCCCCCCTCCCTCTATTCCCTCCCCCCGACGACAGGCAATACCATACATTTTACATGTGTTACAATATAGTCTAGGTACAATACATGTGTGCGAATATCACTTTCTTGTTGCACAATAAACATTAGAATCCGAAGGTACATGCAACCTGGGCAGACAGATATTAGTGCTAACAATTTTCATTCCCCTCCCAGTGTTTCTTCTCTGGGTGCAGCTACCTCTGTCCATCATTGATCAACTGGAAGTGAGTTGGATCTTCTTTATGTTGAAGATTTCCACTTCCATCAGAATACATCCTCATACAGCATTGTTGTTGAAGTGTACAGTGATCTTCTGGTTCTGCTCATTTCACTCAGCATCAGTTGATTTAAGTCTCTCCAGGCCTCTCTATATTCCTCCTGCTGGTCATTTCTTACCGAGCAATAATATTCCATAACCTTCATATACCACAATTTACCCAACCATTCTCCAACTGATGGACATCCATTCATCCTCCAGTTTCTAGCTACAACAAAAAGAGCTGCCACAAACATTTTGGCACATATATGTCTCTTTCCGCTCTTTAGTATTTCTTTGGGATATAATCCCAGTAGTAGCGCTGCTGGGTCAAAGGGTATGCACAGTTTGATAACTTTTTGGGCATAATTCCAGATTGCTCTCCAGAATGGCTGGATTCTTTCACAACTCCACCAGCAATGTATTAGTGTCCCAGTTTCCCCACATCCCCTCCAACATTTGTCATTATTTGTTCCTGTCATCTTAGCCAATCTGACAGGTGTGTAGTGGTATCTCAGAGTGGTCTTAATTTGCATTTCTCTGATCAGTAGTGATTTGGAACACTCTTTCATGTGAGTGGATATAGTTTCAATTTCTTCCTCTGAGAATTGTCTGTTCATATCCCTTGACCATTTATCAATTGGAGAATGGTTCGGTTTCTTATAAATTTGGGTCAGTTCTCTATATATTTTGGAAATGAGACCTTTGTCAGAACCTTTGTTTTTAAAAATATTTTCCCAATTTGTTATTTCCCTTCTAATCTTGTTTGCATTAGTATTATTTGTACAGAAACTTTTTAGTTTGATGTAATCAAAATCTTCTATTTTGTGATCAATAATGATCTCTAGTTCTCCTCTGGTCATAAATTCCTTCCTCCTCCACAAGTCTGAGAGGTAGATTATCCTCTGTTCCTCTAATCTATTTATTATCTCCCTCTTTATGCCTAAATCATGGACCCATTTTGATCTTATCTTGGTATATGGTGTTAAGTGTGGATCCATATCTAATTTCTGCCATACTAATTTCCAGTTTTCCCAACAGTTTTTTCCGAATAATGAATTTTTATCCCTAATGTTGGAATCTTTGGGTTTGTCAAAGATTAGATTGCTATAGATGTACCCTTTTTTGTCCTTTGTATCTAATCTGTTCCACTGATCTACTGGTCTATTTTGTAGCCAATACCAAATGGTTTTGGTGACTGCTGCTATATAATATAGCTTTAGATCAGGTACACTTAGACCACCTTCCTCTGAGTTTTTTTTCATTAGTTCCCTTGCAATTCTTGACCTTTTATTCTTCCATATGAATTTTGTTGTTATTTTTTCTAGGTCATTAAAATAGTTTCTTGGGAGTCTGATTGGTATAGCACTAAATAAATAGATTAGTTTGGGGAGTATTGTCATCTTTATTATATTCGCTCGGCCTATCCAAGAGCACTGAATGTCTTTCCAATTATTTAAATCTGATTTTATTTTTGTGGCAAGTGTTTTGTAATTTTTCTCATATAATTCCTGACTTTTCTTTGGTAGATGGATTCCCAAATATTTTATACTCTCAACATTTGTTTGGAATGGAATTTCTCTTTGTATCTCTTGCTGTTGCATTTTGTTAGTGATATATAAAAATGCCGAGGATTTATGTGGATTTATTTTGTATCCTGCCACTTTGCTGAAATTTTGAATTATTTCTAGTAGCTTTTTAGCAGAGTCTTTGGGGTTCTCTAAGTATACCATCATGTCATCTGCAAAAAGTGATAGTTTGATTTCCTCATTTCCTACTCTAATTCCTTGAATCTCTTTCTCGGCTCTTATTGCCGAGGCTAGCATTTCTAGTACTATATTGAATAGTAATGGTGATAGTGGGCAACCTTGTTTCACTCCTGATCTTACTGGGAAAGGTTGCAGTTTATTTCTATTGCATATTATGCTTACTGACGGTCTTAAATATATACTCCTGATTATTCTAAGGAATAATCCATTTATTCCTATACTCTCAAGAGTTTTTAGTAGGAATGGATGTTGGATTTTGTCAAATGCTTTTTCTGCATCTATTGAGATGATCATATGGTTCTTATTAATTTGATTATTAATATGGTCAATTATATTAATAGTTTTCCTAATATTAAACCAGCCCTGCATTCCTGGAATAAATCCTACTTGATCATAGTGTATTATCTTGGAGATGGAAATCAGTTTTTCTAAGAAGCATAGTTAACAAAAAAGTGCATTGCAGACAGAGGGGAGAACATATGCAAAGAGAAGTTATTTGCATAAAGTCACATAACACAACTCAGGATTGAACCAGAGTTCCTCTTACTCCCCAAGCTTAAGGTTATTATTGAATTGTTTTTTGCTTTTTTGTTTTTGTTTTTTTTTGGGGGGAAGGAGGGAGAGGATGGGAGTTGTTGTTGTTTTGGTTTGTTTGTTTGTTTTTCTCTTTTTCTCTCTGTACTTTCAGCCGAAAACTAGATATGGGATTAGTACACTTGGGTTCACCCTTCGTTCTGCTATTTAGTCCCTTTGAAATCTTAGAGAATTCACTCCTCCCAGGATTTTGTATCCTCTTCTATAAAATGAGGAGCATGGACTAAATGATCTGTAAGGCCTCTTAAAGGTCCCATATCTGTAATCCATAAGGTCCCATATGTAGAATCCTATGAATTCAAATCTAGTCTTTCTCCTCCCAACATTCATATTGTGAACCCCAAAGGCTAAGCCAAACAGAATAGTAGGGTCAGAAGAGTGAGTTTTCTCTAACAGGTCTCCCCCAAACCATGCAGTGTTTCAAATGAGCTCCAAGGGTAATAAACTTGGTATGCTTTAAGGCCTCTAATTGGAAGCTTAAGTCAATTTTCTTCACCAGCAGGCCCCCCAAAGGGGTTGTAAACTTAAATGTTTAGCATTGTTCTTGCCCATAGGCTGTTTGACTCTCTATGGAGCCTTTATCCTGATCATGCAGCATGTGGTTCTACTTTTGTATGTTAATTGATAACCTGTTTTTTTTTTTTTTTTTAATTATTATTTCTTTTGCATATTCTTTGAATGTGTTGCATCGTCAATGAGAAGGGGAGAAAACCAGTGGCAAACACTGTCAATTAAGGCAGTAGACTTCAAAATGAGCACATGGAAGAGATAATTGATATAAATTTTTGAGAAAATACTGTTTCTAGCTTTAGGGTCCTAAGAAAGGGAAATTAAAACCACTTTTGCAATCCTGATGTTGTGTTTTCTCTTGATACCTTAGCTTAATTCCTCCAGTCATAAATAAGACTGAGAAGAGACTGCAAAGAATTATAATTTCTTTTATTTTCCCCCAACTAGAAATGTATAATCTCATGGCTTTCCTCCAATTAACCCATTTGCAAAAGGCTATTTTCCTAACAACAACCAAAAATATGTATTCTGAGAAATGAGGCAGAAAAATATATTACAGTGAGGATTTGCATGCAAAATGATTCCTTTAATCATGGCTCAGAGTTTGGTGCATAAACTATACCTCAGGAGAACAGAGTAGTATAGAGGGAGCTTGATTCTCCTGGTAAAATGAGAGTCCTCAAGACCTCATCCATTATCCTTCATTGATGGAGACTCAGAAACTGCATTATCCATTATCGGTCATGGATGGAATCTTGAGTTTGATTCAGGGGAGCCTGTTCAATTCCTCCTTGATGCAGTTTACTTTGCTCTAACATGGTCAAGGAAAAACAAGTATATTTGTATATGTATATATCTATATATGTGCATGCATATGTATATGTATATATGTATATATATATATATATATATATATATATATATATATATATATATATATATATATATATATATGTTTGATAATGAGTTTTGGAATTGAATATAGAAAGTAGATAAATAAATTTCAAAATCACAATTATATCATGTTTTTATATCCTATAGGATTTAGAAATGTATGTCACTTAAGAACACCTCTTCCAATCTCCTCAGGTGACATATTAGGAAATGAGGCTCAGATATTGAAAGTCCCCAATTTTTTAGTTCATATAGTGAGTCATGGATAATATTGTGCCTGGGACTCCTGAATGAGTCTAAGGGCTAGACACGTGTCATATTAAGAAAGCTTTATCATCATAGATTCTAAGTAATATCAGAAAACTGATTACCAGTTAATAGGGTGATGCAAAGTTAGTTAGATATATAAAATCTCCAGATAGAGATAAAACAGAAACATATACATTGGTCCTCTGATAATTTTCCCAGGGATCATTGTACCAAGGGCATTGCATAGGAATGTCTATGTAGAAAAAACTTGTTCATAAGCCCAGGTTTGTAACCATATCTTCCTAAATGTGGGAGTGTAATCTGGTTCTGAATCACTTTGTGAAAGTAGCCAAAACAAGCACAAGACTCTGGAAAGCTGCTCAGCTTATTTTTTTTACTCTTGACATTTACCTTTGCTCTTTTAATCCTTAAATCCCCCACTGCCTACCAATATAGACATGATGGAGGTCTAGATTAGTTCAGCTACAAAAGCATAGTAATGACTTTTACCAGGCCATTTACTGCTGCTCTCAGTTTCACTGACATTCCTGGTCATGAGACTTAGAGAGAACCAAAATGTAGGATCACATATCCAAAGATGAGTTGGATCTCAGAGGTCTCCTCTTTCATTTTATAGATGAGATGAGATGTAGGAGAATCAACAAATTTCCAACTCATATAAGTAGGATGTAACATATCTTGGATTTGAAATCAAGTCCTCTCTAAAACTATTATTCTTGATATTGTATCAGGTCTCCTAATTTCTGTAGAATTTAAGTATTACAAGTACTTTCACATTGGTTATTTGTTTATCTATGTGATGGAAATACTGAGGAATATTAACCCTTTTTTACTGATGAAATAATTGCGGCCCAGAGAAGTTGAATGTGACTTAGCTAAGTTCACTTAGTGAATTGATAGTCTTTCTTCATTTTCAGCTCAAAACTTTTCACTTATAAACATACTAAGCTTTGGATTAATGATAAACATCAGAACAAACAAATTTTGTCTAATGGGTCATGTCAAATTCCTTCTAACCTGTTTTGGTTCCAATAAACACATTAATACATATTTTCCTACATTTGGTGAATTAATTTATAGCCCTTTATATAGCTTCTTTCCAATGGCTTAATTCAACATGTGGAAAAATATCTCAAAAATTATGAACTATTTAATTAAAATAAAATTAAATATGTATTAAACACTTGCTTTTATACAAGGCACTGTGCCAGGTGCTGGGGATAAAAATATGAAAAACGATACTGTCTATGCTTTGAGGCATTTAAAAATAAGGCAGAAGGAAATAGCTTATACAAAAGTAATGGTAAGAGGGATACTAGACAGGGCTTTGGCCAACATGACTTTAAGAGAAGAGCTAAATAGCACCAGTAGGGGAGGTCACTTAATCTCAATTACCTCAACAACAAAAAAAAATCTGAGTTTTAGGAGTCAGAAGATTTCTATTCAAAATTTATGAATGCCACATAGTATCTCCATGACTATGAAAATTTGCTTATGTTCTCTCGGGTTATATTTCTTTATCTTATACTAAGTATAAATAATTATCTCTAACCTGTTTTCTTCTCAAGAATTGTGTGAGGATCTAATAAGATTATTTGTATAAAGATGATTGCAAACCATAAAACACTTTACAAAGGATAGATAATCATCATTAAGAATAACCCTTTCCGGGACCTGTATGTGCCAAAATGTTTGTGGCAGCTCTTTTTGTTGTAGCTAGAAACTGGCAGTTGAATGGATGCCTATCAATTGGAGAATGGTTGGGTAAATTATGGTATATGACAATAATGGAATATTATTGCTCTGTAAGAAATGACCAGCAGGAGGAATACAGAGAGGCTTGGAGAGATTTACATCAACTGATGCTGAGTGAAATGAACAGAACCAGAAGATCGCTGTACACTTCAGTGCTGTATGAAGAGGTATTCTGATGGAAGTGGATAATTTCAACATAAAGAAGATCCAACTCACTTCCAGTTGATCAATGATGGACAGAAATAACTACACCCAGAGAAGGAACACTTGGAAATGAATGTAAATTGTTAGCACTACTGTCTATCTACCCAGGTTACTTATACCTTCGGAATCTAATACTTAATGTGCAACAAGAAAATGGTATTTACACACATATATTGTATCTAAGTTATATTGTAACACATGTAAAATGTATGGGATTGCCCGTCATCAGGGGGAGGGAGTGGAGGGAGGGAGGGGATAATTTGGAAAAATGAATACAAGGGATAATATTATAAAAAAAAGATAATTGTATAAATATGTTTACATATATTGAATATTGTATAGCATATATTGGATTGCTTACTATCTAGGAGAGAGGGTGGAGGGAGGAGGGGAAAATTTGGAACACAAGGCTATGCAACTGTCAATGTTAAAAATAATGCATGCATATTTTTTTAAAATAAAATTTTTTTTTGGACCACCAAAAGTTTTTTTTTTAATATAAAACATATATTTGTCATAAGTTTCATAATAAAACAGATTTTTAATAGCCTTTCAAGCTCCTATTTCTATTTTTATTATTATATATTTTTATAATATTATCCCTTGTATTCATTTTTCCAAATTATCCCTCCCTCCCTCTACTCCCTCCCCCCGATGACAGGCAATCCCATACATTTTACATGTGTTACAATATAACCTAGATACAATACATGTGTGTAAATACCATTTTCTTGTTGCACAATAAGCATTAGATTCTGAAGGTACATGTAACCTGGGCAGATAGACAGTAGTGCTAACAATTTACATTCACTTCCCAGTGTTTCTTCTCTGGGTGTAGCTACCTCTGTCCATCATTGATCAACTGGAAGTGAGTTGGCTCTTCTTTATGTTGAAGATTTCCACTACCATCAGAATATATCCTCATACAGTATTGTTGTTGAAGTGTACAGTGATCTTCTGGTTCTGCTCATTTCACTCAGCATCAGTTGATGTAAGTCTCTCCAGGCCTCTCTGTATTTCTCCTGCTGGTCATTTCTTACAGAGCAATAATATTCCATAACCTTCATATACCATAATTTACCCAACCATTCTCCAACTGATGGACATTCATTCATCTTCCAGTTTCTAGCTATTACAAAAAGAGCTGCCACAAACATTTTGGCACATATATGCCTCTTTCCGCTATTTAGTATTTCTTTGGAATATACGCCCAGTAGTAGCGCTGCTGGGTCAAAGGGTATGCACAGTTTGATAACTTTTTGGGCATAGTTCCAAATTGCTCTCCAGAATGGCTGGATTATTTCACAACTCCACCAGCAATGTATTAGTGTCCCAGTTTTCCCACATCCCCTCCAACATTCATCATTATTTGTTCCTGTCATCTTAGCAAATCTGACAGATGTGTAGTGGTATCTCAGAGTTGTCTTAATTTGCATTTCTCTGATCAGTAGTGATTTGGAACACTCTTTCATGTGAGTGGATATAGTTTCAATTTCTTCATCTGAGAATTGTCTGTTCATATCCTTTGACCAGAAAATAAAAAGTTTTAATAAAAAAAAATGAATAACCCTTTCCCAGAAAACTCAAAGGTCACGAAAGCAGAGTCCATAATGGCCAAAGTGGCCCCATAGAGTATCAAAGACTATAGTAATCCACCAGGTTATCTGCTAAGGTAGGTCATAAAAATAAGCCATGTTACTATTAAACTTTAGAAAGATTTTAGAAGTAAGTTTCTTATTTTTATGTATACACATATATACATAGAGATGTATTATAATTGCATGTAAATATATATATGTATCTCTCTATATATCTATATATAGATATATATATAGACATGTGTATGGATAAATTGATAGATAGGTATATAAATACATAGATAGTTTCTCCCTCCTTCCTCCTAACTCCCATCCTCCAACACATATATCTTTTTAAATTGTACAAATGAGCCAGTTATGGTAGGGCATGCCTAAAATCTCTGCCACTGGGGAAGCTTTTGTCAAGAATATTGAACTGCACTAAGTCTAGAACCAATTGGGTTCTCACTAAGTCTGAAACCAATATTGTGAGCCTTCTATAACAAGGGACCACCAGGCTGACTAAGAAGAAGCTAACCATGTCTTCTATGTCCATGAGCATTTCTCATTGAGAAATAGCTTTGATGAGAGTAATATTCAAGTTGTGCCAACTGAATGTTTCTTGTCTCAAACAACAACAGCAACAATAATGTAGTAGGAATAGTAATAAAAATAACTAACATTTATATAGCTTTTAGTACTACTATTACTATACTCCTCCTCCTCATACAATTGCTAATGACAAAAAATATTTATATGGTTTTTACTATGTACCAAACACTATGTTAACGGCTTTACAATAAATATCTCATTTACTCTCCAGAATAATCAGATAATACAAATAAAATCAAACAAATAAATAAAAAAATTTATAACCAATGCCATAGATTTCAGACGATAAGGAAAGATGTTAAGGCAAGACATTTCATTAATATGAAAAGATATACAAACCCCCAAGAAAAGAAGTAGTCAAATACCAGCTTACTAGCAATATGATTTATTCTGTGTCTACAAAGGACTATGACTGAAGACCAATTCACAATAAATATGAATAAAATAACAAGAATAACAACAATTCACATTTATAGTTATGCATTAAAGTTACAAAGTGTTTTTCTCTGTGTGAGGTTATTAATTGTTGCTATTTCAAAAATAAGAAAATCAAAATGTGAAAGTGACTTTCTTGAGGTCATATATTTATAGAATGCCATGAGCACATATGAACTGTTACATATATTCAAAAGCCACATGGAAGAAATCTTTTTTTTTTTAATTTTATTTATACATTTTTGACAGTATATATGCATGAGTAAGTTTTTTTATAACATTATCCCTTGTATTCATTTTTCCAAATTATCCCCTCCCTCCCTCTATTCCCTCCCCTTGATGACAGGCAATCCCATACATTTTACATGTGTTACAATATAACATAGATACAATATATGTGTGTAAATACCATTTTCTTGTTGCACATTAAGTATTAGATTCCAAAGGTATAAGTAACCTGGGTAAATAGACAGTAGTGCTAACAATTTACATTCACTTCCCCATGTTCCTTCTCTGGGTGTAGTTATTTCTGTCCATCATTGATCAACTGGAAGTGAGTTGGATCTTCTTTATGGTGAAGATATCCACTTCCATCAGAAAACATTTTCATGCAACATTGAAGTGTACAGCGATCTTCTGGTTCTATTCATTTCACTCAGCATCAGTTGATGTAAGTCTCTCCAAGCCTCTCTGTATTCCTCATGCTGGTCATTTCTTATAGAGCAATAATATTCCATAACTGTCATATACCATAATTTACCCAACCATTCTCCAATTGATGGACATCCATTCATCTTCCAGTTTCTAGCCACTACAAAAAGAGCTGCCACAAATATTTTGGCACATACAGGTCCTTTTCCCCTCCTCAGTATCTCTTTGGGATTTAAGCCCAATAGCAGCAATGCTGGATCAAAGGGTATGCACATTTTTGATAACTTTTTGGGCATAGTTCCAAATTGCTCTCCAGAATGGTTGGATTCTTTCATAACTCCACCAACAATGTATTAGTGTCCCAGTTTTCCCACATCTCCTCCAACATTCATCATTATTTGTTTCTGTCATCTTAGCCAATCCGACAGGTGTGTAGTGGAATTTCAGAGTTGCCTTAATTTGCATTTCTCTGATCAGTAGTGATTTGGAACACTCTTTCATATGAGTGGACATAATTTCAATTTCATCATCTGAGAATTGTCTGCTCATATCCTTTGACCATTTATCAATTGGAGAATGGTTTGATTTCTTATATGTTAGGGTCAGTTCTCTATATATTTTGGAAATGAGACCTTTATCAGAACCTTTAACTGTAAAAATATTTTCCCAATCTGTTACTTCCCTTCTAATCTTGTTTGCATTAGTATTGTTTGTACAGAAAGTTTTTAGTTTGATGTAATCAAAATCTTCTATTTTGTGATCAATAATGATCTCTAGTTCTCCTCTGGTCATAAATTCCTTCCTCCTCCACAGGTCTGATAGGTAGACTATTCTCTGTTCCTCTACTCTATTTATGATCTCACTCTTTATGCCTAAATCATGGACCCATTTTGATCTTATCTTGGTATATGGTGTTAAATGTGGATCCATATCTAATTTCTGCCATACTGATTTCACATGGAAGAAATCCTGAAGAATGTTTCAAATGGTCCAGGTTTATCAATTATGTGAATTGTATCAATTGTTGTTTATCAATTATGTGAACTTGTATGGTTATGAAATCTTACATTCATCACTTATTTATTCAAAACATTTATTAAGTGTCTTCTGTATAAGGACCTCTGTGCCAAGTGATACAAGATATAATGAATGTATAAAAGATCTTATGTTTAACCTCATTGAACTTACTGACTAGAAAGAGAAATAAAATACATAGATAACTATTATATAATTGTAAAACAGAGTATACAAGAAGTCATAGGCACATAGACTTAAAGCTTGAATAAACCTGAAATGCTATGCAATTTATTTTCTTCAGGTTATAGGTGAAGAAACTGAGGTTTGAAGAGGTTAAATGGCAAACCCAAAATTGCAAAAGCTGTTTATATAAGATGTGAACTAATATGTTCTGATTACAGAATAAAATTATTTGTCCTTTTAATAAACTACCCCCCATAGGAAATTGTCAATGATTACATAATAGAGGTAGCATTATTATTAACCTTAAATTCAACAATACAGGGAAGGCATTTCAGACATAGGGAACAACATAAGCATAAAGATGGAGATGAGAGAAGACAGATTATGTTGGTGAGCAGAGATTAACCCATTTGTGCTATGGTCCAGTCTAGCTCCTCTTGTCAGAATAAGCAAAAGTCCTTGCCCCACGTGTGGACGCCAAATGTAGCGAGCTGTCGTCTCTAGAAGCTGCTGGATCGCTCTCTGGGAAGAGATCTGCTGTGTCTACTCAAATCTCTCAGACAGATCCTTCTTCTTGTAGTGAACCGTTGTCTCCAGGCAGTTGCTGTTAACTCTTGTCCAGAGAAGTGACTTCCCTTCCTGCAGAGAGCCCCGTCAGGCCTGATGTAATGCAGAGACCTCTTCTATCTCTGGGTGTCCTCTCTTTTATCCTCCCAGAGAATGGGCGTGGGATAATGCAAGGGCTTCTGGGAAGAACCACTTCAGCCAATGAGCTTGCTCCTTCTATCAAGTCAACCTGAGTTCTCACCTTGTAATCCTAACACATTTGGGATGGAGCTGAGTGAATAGAATAAGAAGAACCTTGATTTCCAGTTCTCTCATCTGTAAAATGGGGGTATTAACACATAAAGGGGATATAATACATTAACAACAGTGAGAACTAAATACAGTAATGTGTAAGAGATTTGTAACTTGTAAAGTTTTAAAAAAAATTATTCAATGATTCCTGACTTTTTTTTCCTCCAAGAACAATGACAAACTTTTTAAAAAGACATTGTAAACTCCCAGGGTAATTAAATTACACTGCTTATAATATTCTCAACAATTAGTTAGTGTTTAAAGTATCTAAATAACTTTTTGCACAACTCTTGCAATCCAAATGATACCCATTTCAAGAATCAGGAAAGATCAAGTGCTGTGAGTAATTTGTTATAAATTTCAATATTTTGGGTTGATTTAAGCAATAGCCCTGAGGAGAAAATGGGCCCTAAACATAGAGAACTCCAGTTGGAATGCAAGCTAAAGCAATAACCTGCTGGCTTTCAAACATGTGTCTGCAACTCTGTGAATGGTGTATCTCTCACTGGCCATACGCTCTCCTAATGGCCTGCAGTGCAGGCTACTCACTGGGGACTGGGTTATAAACACAAGCCCTCCTATTAATTTCAAATGATGCATTTCTATCTACGGTCATGGATAAAAGCGATCAATGCCAACTGCATGTTTTATTGGACCTCCTGTGAAATGAATCTGGAGGGAGACAGCCAGCGGGATGGAGTCGACATGCAGATGAGATTTGTAAGTGAGGACATATTGATTATTTCCATCTCGGTTCAGGCAGTAATTCCAGCCGACGCCGCTTCCCCTGTTTCACCTCATTATTTATGCCATAAAAACACTATCTCAATGATAATAACAGGCTTCATTTACAAGCCAGGGCATAAACCATCCTGTAGATTTCAGGAGGTGTATGAAGAGGGGGAAATAGATTTAACAAGTCCTAGAGAAGCCCCAAACTTCCAAGGTACATATCACTACCTTTTATTTCTTTCAGTAGGAAGACTGACAGCAGGGGAGGTTGTGGGAATCTTTATTAATAACTGCTGACTTGTAAAATGCTGGATTGATAGTTCACTTAGGCCTTGTTCTACAGAGATACCTGATTCTGTCCTTTTTCTACTCCACAGGATTGCCTCCATTCAAGTGCCAGAGACATGCTTCTGAGGACCTCTCACGTACCACCAACAGCATCTTTGAGTAGAACTCTGGTAGAACAATGTCAAGAGATTGATTGATGATTAGAGATCAAACTTAAAAGAGAAGTAGAATTAGAAGAAGGGGGATGAAGGGTAGAAAAGCATGAGATTCATGGTGGAAGGTAAAAAATAGATTTTTTTTATTTTTAAAATCTACTATTGTTTAATGTTTTTTCCTTCCAAATTCTCTCCCTTCCTCTCATCCTCTACCCAAAGTTCTTCTGTGATTTTTTGTTTGTTTGTTTGTTTTTTGTTTTGCTTTTTTGTTTGTTTGTTTGTTTGTTTTTTAGAAAGAGAAAGATAGTGATTTTTTGTTTTATTTTGGTTTTTTCATCATAAATCCTTTGGGATTATCTTGGATCATTGTATTGATCAGAGCAGCCCAAGTCTTTCATTGTTGATCATAAAAATGTTGCTGTTACCATGCAGACTGATTTCCTGGTTCTCACTTAACTTTGCATCAATTTATGTCTTAGAATGTTTTTTTTTCTGAACCATTCCTTTCATCATTTCCACAGCACAATAGTACTCCATCACAATCATATGACAGAAACTGTTTAACCATTTCCATTTATGAACATCCATTCAATGTCTAATTCTTTACTATATCAAAGAGCTGATACACACACAGATACACACACAATCAAACACACTCATATTCAGTTATTCATTCACTTATTCATTAATTCGTGTATTTATAACTAAGCCTTTTACCTTTTTCTTTTATCTCTTTGGAATATAGGCCTAGTAGTAGTATTACTGAGTCAGAGTATATACATTTTTTTTAAAAATTTAAACCTTGTTTCAAATTTTCTTTGAAAGTGGTTGCATCAGTGCATTACTCAACCAACAATGAATCCTTTTACTCTGATCCCCGCTAACATTTGGAATTTTTAATAGCTTTATAATGGTATCCCAGAGTTGTCTTCAGTTGCTTTTCACTAATCAATAGTGATTTAGAGCCTTCTTTTATATGTCCATAAATACTTTGATTTTTCTTCTAAAATTGTCTTTTTATATCCTTAGATTAAATTATCATTATAAAATGTTTTAGATAAATTTGATTTAATTCTATATTTAGTACATAATTGAGAAATGAGGCCTTTCTTAGAGAAACTTTCTGTAATTATATATCTATACATCTAGATCTTCTCCTTCCTTAGCAAAATGCAGTTTCCCTGATTGTTTCTTTTAATTAGATCTATTTTTGCTATAGTTTAATCTGAGAATATGATTTCCATCCTTTCTTTGTTTTTGTTTAGACAGAGCATATTAGATTCTGGTTTAGCCTTTTATTTTAACTCTGTATCTTCCTGTGTAAATTTTATCTTTTGTAAATAACATATTATTTGAATATAGTTTTTAATCCATTTGGCTATACATTTCCATTCTATGGCTGAGTTCATCTCATCCATAATCACATTAATGATTACTTCCCTTCCCCCCTTATCCCATTTTCTTCTGTTTTTACTCTTTCTCTTTATCTTGTCCTTCCTCAAAAGTCTACTTTGTTTCTACCCACTGCCTCCCATTAGCTATCTGTACTCCTTTTTATCCTCTTCCCCCTTTTGTGTCCTTCCCCTCCTATTTCCTTAGTGATGAAGTTACTCTTCTATGCATGATTGCATACATAAGCACACACACACACACACACACACACACATTCATACATACATACAGGTATATATTCTTAGCTCTCTGAACTAATTCTGATAAGAAAAGAGTTCAAGCATTGCCCCCACCTCCATTTTCCCTTTCATTATAACAGCTTTTTTTCTTTTCATTCTAACTTTATCTTCTTCTTACTCCCAATGTATCCTTATTTGTTTTACCCCCTTCATTTTTGGTGAGATTATTCTACTATATTCAATTGTCCTAATTATGATAAACTTCTTCGGAGTTATATGTATCATTTTCCATAGAAAAAATTTATTGAGATCTTAAAAATTATTCATTAAAGTTTATCTTTTTATACTTCTCTTGAGTCTTCTATTTTAATCTCAATTTCCATTTAATACTGATCTTTTCATCAGGGTTCTTTGAAAGTCCTCTATTTCATTAAATATCCATTTCCCCCAGTTTTGCTTGATAGCTTAGTCTTGATAGCAATCCTAATTCGTTTTTCTTACCATGGTATGATATCCAAGCTCTTGGCTCTCCTTTAATGTGGAAGATACTAAATCTTGTATGATCCTTTAATTTAGAAGCTGTTGAATTTTGTATGATCCTAACACAATATTTGATTGTTTCTTTCTTGTTGTCTGAAGTATTTTCTCTTTGACATGGGAGATATAGAATTTCACTATATTACCAGGAGTTTTCATTTTAAGATCTCTTTAATGAGGGGATTGGTGAATTCTTTCAATTTCTATTTCTCCATCTGGATATAAGATATTAGAATAGTTTTCCTTGATAATTTCTTGAAATAGGGGTGGAGCCAAGATGGCAGAGAAGAAACACACGACTCTGTGAATGTCCTCACTCCCTCACAACCAATTAGATAAATTAAGTCTCAAAATAAGCCCAGGACTGATAGATACCACAAGGACTGAAAGCACGACTTACCAGCTGAAGAGAATCTGGAGTTTCAACAGAAAAGGTCAGTCCCCAGGGGAGGAAGAAGAGAGGCCAGCACAGACGACTGGGTGCTAGCATACTCTGCCCATCGCACTGGGAAGGGCTCTGGGATCAGAGAAGCCACTGAGATAAAGGAATCTGGCACAGGCTGTTAGCTCTTCTCTGCTAATTATTTAGCAGTTCAGAAGAGAAAGCCAAAATACTTTAAAAACTCAGATTAGATTTTCCCCGGATCTTGGAGGTGACTCAGCAGATCTCGGCACCAGGGGGTGTGGCCTCAGCTACCACCTGAGAATAGTTAAGAGATTGACAAGTGGGTGGATACAGCCCAAGGCAACATACACTGCCTAGCTTAGCTGGAGGGAGTGGAACAATTAGTCCCAATGTTATATAAATTATTTGAAAAAATAGGGGATAAAGGAGTCCTACCAAACTCCTTTTATGACACAGACATGGTACTGATACCTAAACCAGGTAGATCAAAAACTGAGAAAGAAAATTATAGACCAATCTCCTTAATGAATATTGATGCTAAAATCTTAAATAAGATATTAGCAAAAAGACTTCAGAAAATCATCTCCAGGATAATACACTATGATCAAGTAGGATTTATTCCAGGAATGCAGGGCTGGTTTAATATTAGGAAAACTATTAATATAATTGACCATATTAATAATCAAATTAATCAGAACCATAAGATCATCTCAATAGATGCAGAAAAAGCATTTGACAAAATCCAACATGCATTCCTACTAAAAACTCTTGAGAGTATAGGAATAAATGGGCTATTCCTTAGAATAATCAGGAGCATATATTTAAGACCTTCAGTAAGCATAATATGCCATAGAAATAAACTGCAACCTTTCCCAGTAAGATCAGGAGTGAAACAAGGCTGCCCACTATCACCATTACTATTCAATATAGTACTAGAAAGGCTAGCCTCGGCAATAAGAGCCGAGAAAGAGATTCAAGGAATTAGAGTAGGAAATGAGGAAATCAAACTATCACTTTTTGCAGATGACATGATGGTATACTTAGAGAACCCCAAAGACTCTGCTAAAAAGCTACTAGAAATAATTCAAAATTTCAGCAAAGTGGCAGGATGCAAAATAAATCCACATAAATCCTCGGCATTTTTATATATCACTAACAAAATGCAACAGCAAGAGATACAAAGAGAAATTCCATTCCAAACAAATGTTGAGAGTATAAAATATTTGGGAATCCATCTACCAAAGAAAAGTCAGGAATTATATGAGAAAAATTACAAAACACTTGCCACAAAAATAAAATCAGATTTAAATAATTGGAAAGACATTCAATGCTCTTGGATAGGCCGAGCGAATATAATAAAGATGACAATACTCCCCAAACTAATCTATTTATTTAGTGCTATACCAATCAGACTCCCAAGAAACTATTTCAATGACCTAGAAAAAATAACAACAAAATTCATATGGAAGAATAAAAGGTCGAGAATTGCAAGGGAACTAATGAAAAAAAACTCAGAGGAAGGTGGTCTAGGTGTACCTGATCTAAAGCTATATATAGCAGCAGTCACCAAAACCATTTGGTATTGGCTAAGAAATAGACCGGTAGATCAGTGGAACAGATTAGATACAAAGGACAAAAAAGGATACATATATAGCAACCTAATCTTTGACAAACCCAAAGATACCAACATTAGGGATAAAAATTCATTATTCGGAAAAAACTGTTGGGAAAACTGGAAATTAGTATGGCAGAAATTAGATATGGATCCACACTTAACACCATATACCAAGATAAGATCAAAATGGGTCCATGATTTAGGCATAAAGAGGGAGATAATAAATAGATTAGAGGAACAGAGGATAATCTACCTCTCAGACTTGTGGAGGAGGAAGGAATTTATGACCAGAGGAGAACTAGAGATCATTATTGATCACAAAATAGAAGATTTTGATTACATCAAACTAAAAAGTTTCTGTACAAATAATACTAATGCAAACAAGATTAGAAGGGAAGTAACAAATTGGGAAAATATTTTTAAAAACAAAGGTTCTGACAAAGGTCTCATTTCCAAAATATATAGAGAACTGACCCTAATTTATAAGAAACCGAACCATTCTCCAATTGATAAATGGTCAAAGGATATGAACAGACAATTCTCAGAGGAAGAAATTGAAACTATATCCACTCACATGAAAGAGTGTTCCAAATCACTACTGATCAGAGAAATGCAAATTAAGACAACTCTGAGATACCACTACACACCTGTCAGATTGGCTAAGATGACAGGAACAAATAATGATGAATGTTGGAGGGGATGTGGGGAAACTGGGACACTAATACATTGCTGGTGGAGTTGCAAAAGAATCCAGCCATTCTGGAGAGCAATCTGGAATTAAGTTATCAAACTGTGCATACCCTTTGACCCAGCAGCGCTACTACTGGGATTATATCCCAAAGAAATACTAAAGAGCGGAAAGAGACATATATGTGCCAAAATGTTTGTGGCAGCTCTTTTTGTTTTAGCTAGAAACTGGAAGATGAATGGATGTCCATCAATTGGAGAATGGTTGGGTAAATTATGGTATATGAAGGTTATGGAATATTATTGCTCTGTAAGAAATGACCAGCAGGAGGAATACAGAGAGGCCTGGAGAGACTTAAATCAACTGATGC